>NW_028284057.1:210000-237500 GCF_059516105.1 Syngnathus floridae
GGTCGGTGCGGCCCGCTGCGGCCAGCTGGAGAGTGAGCTACGTGCCTGTACCGTGCTCCCGACGAACCGTCCCGGGGGGCTGGTGACGTCGCGCGATCGGCGCTTGATGCTGCGACCGGGAGGGAAGCTGCGCCCCGTCCGAGTCAGACTCGGTCGTTGCGGCCCACCCGAGCCCGCACGCCTCACGCGGAGGGGTCATACGCCCCGGCGGCCACGATAGACGTCCTCCCGCTTCGCGGTGGTCGGGAGGGCTTAGCGGATAGGTGCAGATGCGGGGGCGGCTTCCCGAGATAGCCGTCCCTAGGTTAGGCGAGGGTTTGAGAAACATCTTTCGCGGTAGACCGGCGCGGCCGGCGGACGCCCACGTGGCGTGCCGCGAGTCGGATCGCGCGCTCGGCCTCCGTTGATGGCCGCTAGGTGCGTGCGTGGAATCGGGGCGTCTCGGTCTCGCTGCCGTACGGCTCGCGCTAGGCCTGCGGGGGCGGCGTCGGAGCGCGCGCTCGCGCGGCGGCCGTAGCGCTAGAGGGCGACCCGCAAGTGGGGAGGAACCGTCCACCCAACGCCGGCGCTAGCCGGGGCCGGTGGGGGCCCTACCAAGGCGGGTCATGGTCGCATGTCGGTCGGTCCGGCCTCTGTTTACCGAGGCGGCCGGCACCTCCATCTGCCTTGGATGCCCCGAATCCGCAGACTTTCCTCCGGCCTCAGCTTAACGAGACGGCCGTTGCCTCCATCCTTGGATGTTAACATTCGCAGAGTTTCAGCTCCGGGCTAGGGCGGGTGAAGTCGTCTCGAACCACGTGCCTGAAGGCCGCCTCGCGCCGGATGCAGGCCCCGCTCTGTCGTGCGGTGTGACCGTCCAACGCGGGCATCGCTAGATTAGCCGTGGCCACGATCCTTCCGCACCGCGAGCCTTTCGCCCTCGGCCGGTGGTCGCTCAGTTCGCGGGCCGCTGATCCCGCTCCATCTCTCCGGCCTGTGTTTAAGGAGGCGGCCGCTCCTCCTTCCTTGGATGGACCATTCGCATATTTTTCGCCCGGCCTGTGTTTAAGGAGGCGGCCGGTCCTCCTTCCTTGGATGGACCATTCGCATATTTTTCGCCCGGCCTGTGTTTAAGGAGGCGGCCGGTAACTCCCTTTCTTGGATGAGACCCAACATTCGCATATTTTTCGCCCGGCCTGTGTTTAAGGAGGCGGCCGGTCCTCCCATTCTGCCAGTGTTCCTTGGACTTTGAAAATTTCAAAGTCTTTCCGCTCCGGGCTAGGGCGGGTGAGGTCGTCTCGAACCACGTGCCTGAAGGCCGCCTCGCGCCAGATGCGGCCCCGCTCTGTCGTGCGGTGTGACCGTCCAACGCGGGCATCGCTAGATTAGCCGTGGCCACGATCCTTCCACACCGCGAGCCTTTCGCCCTCGGCCGGTGTCGGTCAACGTGTGGGTGGGGGGGAAGGACGGCTGCCGGGAGCAGACAGCCGTCCCCGGGTGGGGTGTACAGTCCTTCCACCGCGGCCGCCGGGAGCAGACGGCCGTCGAGCGATTCTGCCATTGTTCCTAGGACTTTGTACATTTTAAAGACCCTCCGCGCGGGCCGCTGATCCCGCTCGGTCGCTCCGGCCTGTGTTTAAGGAGGCGGCCGGTCCTCCCATTCTGCCAGTGTTCCTTGGACTTTGAATATTTCAAAGTCTTTTCGCTCCGGGCTAGGGCGGGTGAGGTCGTCTCGAACCACGTGCCTGAAGGCCGCCTCGCGCCGGATGCAGGCCCCGCTCTGTCGTGCGGTGTGACCGTCCAACGCGGGCATCGCTAGATTAGCCGTGGCCACGATCCTTCCACACCGCGAGCCTTTCGCCCTCGGCCGGTGTCGGTCAACGTGTGGGGTGGGGGGGAAGGACGGCTGCCGGGAGCAGACAGCCGTCCCCGGGTGGGGTGTACAGTCCCTTCACCGCGGCCGCCGGGAGCAGACGGCCGTCGAGCGATTCTGCCATTGTCCCTAGGACTTTGTACATTTCAAAGACCCTGCGCGCGGGCCGCTGATCCCGCTCGGTCGCTCCGGCCTGTGTTTAAGGAGGCGGCCGGTCCTCCCATTCTGCCAGTGTTCCTTGGACTTTGAAAAGTCTTTCCGCTCCGGGCTAGGGCGGGTGAGGTCGTCTCGAACCACGTGCCTGAAGGCCGCCTCGCGCCGGATGCAGGCCCCGCTCTGTCGTGCGGTGTGACCGTCCAACGCGGGCATCGCTAGATTAGCCGTGGCCACGATCCTTCCACACCGCGAGCCTTTCGCCCTCGGCTGATGTTCAACCAACGTGTGGGGAGGGGGTTATGGACGGCTGCCGGGAGCAGACAGCCGTCCCCGGGAGGGGAGACTTCACGGCGGCCGCCGGGAGCAGACGGCCGTCGAGAGATTCTGCCAGTGTTCCTTGGACTTTGACTATTTCAAAGTCTTTCCGCTCCGGGCTAGGGCGGGTGAGGTCGTCTCGAACCACGTGCCTGAAGGCCGCCTCGCGCCGGATGCAGGCCCCGCTCTGTCGTGCGGTGTGACCGTCCAACGCGGGCATCGCTAGATTAGCCGTGGCCACGATCCTTCCACACCGCGAGCCTTTCGCCCTCGGCCGGTGTTCGCTCAACGCGCGGGCCGCTGATCCCGCTCCATCTCTCCGGCCTGTGTTTAAGGAGGCGGCCGGTCCTCCCATTCTGCCAGTGTTCCTTGGACTTTGAAAATTTCAAAGTCTTTCCGCTCCGGGCTAGGGCGGGTGAGGTCGTCTCGAGCCACGTGCCTGAAGGCCGCCTCGCGCCGGATGCAGGCCCCGCTCTGTCGTGCGGTGTGACCGTCCAACGCGGGCATCGCTAGATTAGCCGTGGCCACGATCCTTCCACACCGCGAGCCTTTCGCCCTCGGCTGGTGTTCGTCCAACGTGTGGGGAGGGGGTTAAGGACGGCTGCCGGGAGCAGACAGCCGTCCCCGGGAGGGGAGACTTCACGGCGGCCGCCGGGAGCAGACGGCCGTCGAGAGATTCTGCCAGCGTTCCTTGTACTTTGAATATTTCACAGCCGTGCTCGCACTTAGGAAATTTTCGAGCGCTGTGGCACTTAGACATTTTTCGTCAAGCGTGGCACTTAGAAATTTTTCGTCAAGAGAGGCACTTAGACATTTTTCGTCAAGAGTGACACTTAGAAAATTTTTCACTCTCTTTGTGCCTTCCAGGGTGCTGTGCAACCCTGCGTGTTGTGTTCCCACCGAGCAAGGGGCGCTGCTGGCGGCCATGACCAAGCGCTCGGCACCGGGCCCTTTCATTTTGTGGGGTAAATTATGCGCCCCCCATGCTCGTTCTGACTATATTTTGCGAAAGGGGGGTAAATCGTTGATGAGTACGCTGACTAGGGGGACCATTTAGCGTACTCTGGCGCACCTGAAGACCAAAGTTGGTACTGCACCCTCCCCCTGGTACCCCAGCCCCTGGTACCTAAAGAGGGAGAGGCCGAATTTTCGCTTTTTGGGGCCGACCGAGGGAACCAGCCGAGGCGGACACTTTTCGGCTCAAGAGCCGTTGGCACTTAGAAAAAATTCGCACAAGTTGGCAGGGCTACCAGGGGAAGAGGCCGAATTTTCGCTTTTGAAGGCCGACCGCGGGAACCAGCCGAGGCGGACACTTTTCGGCTCAAGAGCCGTTGGCACTTAGAAAATATTTGCCAAACTTGGCTTGACTTCCAGGAGAAGAGGCCGAATTTTCACTTTTGGTGGCCGACCTGGGGAACCAGCCGAGGCGGACACTTTTCGGCTCAAGAGCCGTTGGCACTTAGAAAATATTTGCCAAACTTGGCTTGACTTCCAGGAGAAGAGGCCGAATTTTCACTTTTGGTGGCCGTTATGGGGAACCAGCCGAGGCGGACACTTTTCGGCTCAAGAGCCGTTGGCACTTAGAAAATATTTGCCAAACATGGCTTGACTTCCAGGAGAAGAGGCCGAATTTTCACTTTTGGTGGCCGTTATGGGGAACCAGCCGAGGCGGACACTTTACGCTGGTTGAGTCGTTGGCACTTAGAAAATATTTGCCAAACTTGGCTTGACTTCCAGGAGAAGAGGCCGAATTTTCACTTTTGGTGGCCGACCTGGGGAACCAGCCGAGGCGGACACTTTACGCTGGTTGAGTCGTTGGCACTTAGAAAATATCTGCCAAACTTGGCTTGACTTCCAGGAGAAGAGGCCGAATTTTCACTTTTGGTGACCGACCTGGGGAACCAGCCGAGGCGGACACTTTACGCTGGTTGAGTCGTTGGCACTTAGAAAATATTTGCCAAACTTGGCTTGACTTCCAGGAGAAGAGGCCGAATTTTCACTTTTGGTGGCCGACCTGGGGAACCAGCCGAGGCGGACACTTTACGCTGGTTGAGTCGTTGGCACTTAGAAAATATTCGCCAAACTTGGCAAGACTTCCAGGAGAAGAGGCCGAATTTTCACTTTTGGTGGCCGACCTGGGGAACCAGCCGAGGCGGACACTTTACGCTGGTTGAGTCGTTGGCACTTAGAAAATATTTGCCAAACTTGGCTTGACTTCCAGGAGAAGAGGCCGAATTTTCACTTTTCATGGCCGTTATGGGGAACCAGCCGAGGCGGACACTTTGCGCTGGTTGAGTCGTTGGCACTTAGAAAATATTTGCCAAACTTGGCTTGACTTCCAGGAGAAGAGGCCGAATTTTCACTTTTGGTGGCCGCTATGGGGAACCAGCCGAGGCGGACACTTTAGGCTGGTTGAGTCGTTGGCACTCAGAAAATATTCGCCAAACTTGGCAAGACTTCCAGGAGAAGAGGCCGAATTTTCACTTTTGGTGGCCGACCTGGGGAACCAGCCGAGGCGGACACTTTACGCTGGTTGAGTCGTTGGCACTTAGAAAATATTTGCCAAACTTGGCTTGACTTCCAGGAGAAGAGGCCGAATTTTCACTTTTCATGGCCGTTATGGGGAACCAGCCGAGGCGGACACTTTGCGCTGGTTGAGTCGTTGGCACTTAGAAAATATTTGCCAAACTTGGCTTGACTTCCAGGAGAAGAGGCCGAATTTTCACTTTTGGTGGCCGTTATGGGGAACCAGCCGAGGCGGACACTTTAGGCTGGTTGAGTCGTTGGCACTCAGAAAATATTCGCCAAACTTGGCCAGACTTCCAGGAGAAGAGGCCGAATTTTCACTTTTGGTGACCGACCTGGGGAACCAGCCGAGGCGGACACTTTACGCTGGTTGAGTCGTTGGCACTTAGAAAATATTTGCCAAACTTGGCTTGACTTCCAGGAGAAGAGGCCGAATTTTCACTTTTGGTGGCCGACCTGGGGAACCAGCCGAGGCGGACACTTTACGCTGGTTGAGTCGTTGGCACTTAGAAAATATTCGCCAAACTTGGCCAGACTTCCAGGAGAAGAGGCCGAATTTTCACTTGTGGTACCCGACCTGGGGAACCAGCCGAGGCGGACACTTTAGGCTGGTTGAGTCGTTGGCACTTAGAAAATATTTGCCAAACTTGGCTTGACTTCCAGGAGAAGAGGCCGAATTTTCACTTTTGGTGGCCGTTATGGGGAACCAGCCGAGGCGGACACTTTAGGCTGGTTGAGTCGCTGGCACTTAGAAAATATTCGCCAAACTTGGCCAGACTTCCAGGAGAAGAGGCTGAATTTTCACTTGTTCTGGCCGTTATGGGGAACCAGCCGAGGCGGACACTTTAGGCTGGTTGAGTCGTTGGCACTTAGAAAATATTCGCCAAACTTGGCCAGACTTCCAGGAGAAGAGGCCGAATTTTCACTTGTGGTACCCGACCTGGGGAACCAGCCGAGGCGGACACTTTAGGCTGGTTGAGTCGTTGGCACTTAGAAAATATTTGCCAAACTTGGCTTGACTTCCAGGAGAAGAGGCCGAATTTTCACTTTTGGTGGCCGTTATGGGGAACCAGCCGAGGCGGACACTTTAGGCTGGTTGAGTCGCTGGCACTTAGAAAATATTCGCCAAACTTGGCCAGACTTCCAGGAGAAGAGGCTGAATTTTCACTTGTTCTGGCCGTTATGGGGAACCAGCCGAGGCGGACACTTTAGGCTGGTTTAGTCGTTGGCACTTAGAAAATATTCGCCAAACTTGGCCAGACTTCCAGGAGAAGAGGCCGAATTTTCACTTGTTCTGGCCGTTATGGGGAACCAGCCGAGGCGGACACTTTACGCTGGTTGAGTCGTTGGCACTTAGAAAATATTCGCCAAACTTGGCCAGACTTCCAGGAGAAGAGGCCGAATTTTCACTTGTTCTGGCCGTTAGGGGGAACCAGCCGAGGCGGACACTTTACGGCTGTTGAGTCGTTGGCACTTAGAAAATATTCGCCAAACTTGGCCAGACTTCCAGGAGAAGAGGCCGAATTTTCACTTGTTCTGGCCGACCTGGGGAACCAGACGAGGCGGACACATCACCCCGCAAGTGCCGTTGGCACTTTGAAAATATTCGCCAAACTTGGCCAGACTTCCAGGAGAAGAGGCCGAATTTTCACTTGTGGTGGCCGCTATGGGGAACCAGCTGAGGCGGACACTTTACGCTGGTCGAGTCGTTGGCACTTGGAAAATATTTGCCAAACTTGGCCAGACTTCCAGGAGAAGAGGCCGAATTTTCACTTGTTCTGGCCGTTATGGGGAACCAGCCGAGGCGGACACTTTACGGCTGTTGAGTCGTTGGCACTTTGAAAATATTCGCCAAACTTGGCCGGACTTCCAGGAGAAGAGGCCGAATTTTCACTTGTTCTGGCCGACCTGGGGAACCAGACGAGGCGGACACATCACCCCGCAAGTGCCGTTGGCACTTTGAAAATATTCGCCAAACTTGGCCGGACTTCCAGGAGAAGAGGCCGAATTTTCGCTTTTTCTGGCCGACCTGGGGAACCAGACGAGGCGGACACATCACCCCGCAAGTGCCGTTGGCACTTTGAAAATATTCGAAACTTCCATCAAACACACATCGGCTTTTTCGCCGTCGCTGTCCGGCCTGGGCACCATCGTGGCTCGTACAGTTCGTGTGCCAGCTTCCGTTGGCACTTAGAACATTTTTCAAAATAAAAATAAACAGTCCTGCACATACGTGCCGACTATATTTTGCGAAAGGGGAGTAAACCGATGAGTACACTAACTAGGGGGACCAACAGACCGTAGTGGTCTCCCCTGGTACCTAAATGCATACCCCTGGTACCTAAATGCATACCCCTGGTACCTCAGCGACTACCCCTGGTACCTAAATGCGTACCCCTGGTACCTCAGAGAGGCCGAATTTTCACATTCCGTGGCCGAACTAGGGAACCGGACGAGTCGGACACTTTTCCGGGAGAGACCCGATGGCACTTAGAAAATTTTCGCTCAAGTTGGCAGGACTTCCAGAGCAAGAGGCCGAATTTTCACATTATGTGGCCGAACTAGGGAACCGGACGAGTCGGACACTTTTCCGGGAGAGACCCGATGGCACTTAGAAAATATTCGCTCAAGTTGGCAGGACTTCCAGAGCAAGAGGCCGAATTTTCACTTTTTCTGGCCGACTCGGGGAACCAGCCGAGTCGGACACTTTTCCGGGCAAGACCCGATGGCACTTAGAAAATATTCGCTCAAGTTGGCAGGACTTCCAGAGCAAGAGGCCGAATTTTCACATTATGTGGCCGAACTAGGGAACCGGACGAGTCGGACACTTTTCCGGGAGAGACCCGATGGCACTTAGAAAATATTCGCTCAAGTTGGCAGGACTTCCAGAGCAAGAGGCCGAATTTTCACATTATGTGGCCGAACTAGGGAACCAGCCGAGTCGGACACTTTTCCGGGCAAGACCCGATGGCACTTAGAAAATATTCGCTCAAGTTGGCGGGACTTCCAGAGCAAGAGGCCGAATTTTCACATTATGTGGCCGAACTAGGGAACCGGACGAGTCGGACACTTTTCCGGGAGAGACCCGATGGCACTTTGAAAATTTTCGCTCAAGTTGGCAGGACTTCCAGAGCAAGAGGCCGAATTTTCACATTATGTGGCCGAACTAGGGAACCGGACGGGTCGGACACTTTTCCGGGAGAGACCCGATGGCACTTAGAAAATATTCGCTCAAGTTGGCAGGACTTCCAGAGCAAGAGGCCGAATTTTCACATTATGTGGCCGAACTAGGGAACCAGCCGAGTCGGACACTTTTCCGGGCAAGACCCGATGGCACTTAGAAAATATTCGCTCAAGTTGGCAGGACTTCCAGAGCAAGAGGCCGAATTTTCACTCGTTCGGGCCGACTCGGGGAACCAGCCGAGTCGGACACTTTTCCGGGAGAGACCCGATGGCACTTAGAAAATATTCGCTCAAGTTGGCAGGACTTCCAGAGCAAGAGGCCGAATTTTCGCTCGTTCGGGCCGACTCGGGGAACCAGCCGAGTCGGACACTTTTCCGGGCAAGACCCGATGGCACTTAGAAAATATTTGCTCAAGTTGGCAGGACTTCCAGAGCAAGAGGCCGAATTTTCACTCGTTCGGGCCGACTCGGGGAACCAGCCGAGTCGGACACGTTACGGCCGAACACCCGTTGGCACTTAGAAAATATTCGCTCAAGTTGGCAGGACTTCCAGAGCAAGAGGCCGAATTTTCGCTCGTTCGGGCCGACTCGGGGAACCAGACGAGTCGGACACTTTTCCGGGCAAGACCCGATGGCACTTAGAAAATATTCGCTCAAGTTGGCAGGACTTCCAGAGCAAGAGGCCGAATTTTCACATTATGTGGCCGAACTAGGGAACCAGCCGAGTCGGACACTTTTCCGGGCAAGACCCGATGGCACTTAGAAAATATTCGCTCAAGTTGGCAGGACTTCCAGAGCAAGAGGCCGAATTTTGGCTCGTTCGGGCCGACTCGGGGAACCAGCCGAGTCGGACACGTTACGGCCGAACACCCGTTGGCACTTAGAAAATATTCGCCAAAGTCGGCCGGACTTCCAGGCGAAGAGGCCGAATTTTCGCTCGTTCGGGCCGACTCGGGGAACCAGCCGAGTCGGACACATTACGGCCGAACACCCGTTGGCACTTAGAAAATATTCGCCAAAGTCGGCCGGACTTCCAGGCGAAGAGGCCGAATTTTCGCTCGTTCGGGCCGACTCGGGGAACCAGCCGAGTCGGACACATTACGGCCGAACACCCGTTGGCACTTAGAAAATATTCGCCAAAGTCGGCCGGACTTCCAGGCGAAGAGGCCGAATTTTCACTTTTTCTGGCCGACCGGAGGAACCAGCCGCGTCGGACACATTACGGTGTAACACCCGTTGGCACTTAGAAAATATTCGCCAAAGTTCGTCGGACCTCCAGAGCGAGAGGCCGAATTTTCACTTTTTCTGGCCGACCGGAGAACCAGCCGAGGCGGACACATCACGCCGCTTTTGCCGTTGGCATATTCGAAACTTCCAAAATCGGCTTTTTCGCCGTCGCTGTCCGGCCTGGGCACCATCGTGGCTCGGACACGTCGTGTGCCAGCGTCCGCTGGCACTTAGAAAATTTTTCAAAATAAAAATAAACAGTCCTGCACATACGTGCCCACTATATTTTGCGAAAGGGGAGTAAACCGTCGATGAGTACGCTGACTAGTGGGACCAACCATCGCGCTCTGGCGCACCTGAAGACCAAAGTTGGTACTGCACCCTACCCCTGGTACCCAAACGGGGTAGAGGCCGATTTTTCGCTTTTGGCGGCCGACCTAGGGAACCAGAAGAGGCGGACACTTTTCCGAGCAAGTGCCGATGGCACTTAGAAAATTTTCGCGCAAGTTGGCGGGACTTCCAGAGCGAGAGGCCGAATAATCGTCATTTGTGGCCGACTTGGGAACCAGCGAGGGCGGATAGGAAGTGGAGTGGGTCCCGCCGGCTGGTCCGCGGGCCAATTGCGGTCCCGCGAGTTAGCGATCGCGGTCCGGAATTCTAGCCGACTTGGGAACCAGCGAAGGCGGATAGGAAGTGGAGCGGGTCCCGCCGGCTGGTCCGCGGGCCATTTAGGGTCCCGCGAGTTACCGATCGCGGTCCGGAATTCTAGCCGACTTGGGAACCAGCGAAGGCGGATGGGTGGTCACCGAGGTCCCGCCGGCTGGTCCGCGGGCCATTTAGGGTCCCGCGAGTTAGCGATCGCGGTCCGGAATTCTAGCCGACTTGGGAACCAGCGAAGGCGGATGGGTGGTCACCGAGGTCCCGCCGGCTGGTCCGCGGGCCATTTAGGGTCCCGCAAGTTAGCGATCGCGGTCCGGAATTCTAGCCGACTTGGGAACCAGCGAAGGCGGATAGGAAGTCAACGAGGTCCCGCCGGCTGGTCCGCGGGCCATTTAGGGTCCCGCGAGTTAGCGATCGCGGTCCGAAATTCTAGCCGGCCGGGGACCACCGCGAGGCGGATGGGTGGTCACCGAGGTCCCGCCGGCTGGTCCGCGGGCCAATTGCGGTCCCGCGAGTTAGCGATCGCGGTCCGGAATTCTAGCCGGCCGGGGACCACCGCGAGGCGAATGGGTGGTCACCGAAGTCCCGCCAGCTGGTCCGCGGGCCATTTAGGGTCCCGCGAGTTAGCGATCGCGGTCCGGAATTCTAGCCGGCCGGGGACCACCGCGAGGCGGATGGGTCTTCACCGAGGTCCCGCCGGCTGGTCCGCGGGCCATTTAGGGTCCCGCGAGGTACCGATCGCGGTCCGGAATTCTACCCGGCCGGGGACCACCGCGAGGCGGATGGGTCTTCACCGAGGTCCCGCCGGCTGGTCCGCGGGCCATTTAGGGTCCCGCGAGTTACCGATCGCGGTCCGGAATTCTACCCGGCCAGGGACCACCGCGAGGCGGATGGGTCTTCACCGAGGTCCCGCCGGCTGGTCCGCGGGCCATTTAGGGTCCCGCGAGGTACCGATCGCGGTCCGGAATTCTACCCGGCCGGGGACCACCGCGAGGCGGATGGGTCTTCACCGAGGTCCCGCCGGCTGGTCCGCGGGCCATTTAGGGTCCCGCGAGGTACCGATTGCGGCCCGGAATTCTAGCCGGCCAGGGACCACCGCGAGGCGGATGGGTCTTCACCGAGGTCCCGCCGGCTGGTCCGCGGGCCATTTAGGGTCCCGCGAGTTAGCGATCGCGGTCCGGAATTCTAGCCGGCCGGGGACCACCGCGAGGCGGATGGGTGGCCACCGACGTCCCGCCGGCTGGTCCGCGGGCCATTTAGGGTCCCGCGAGTTAGCGATCGCGGTCCGGAATTCTAGCCGGCCGGGGACCACCGCGAGGCGGATGGGTCTTCACCGAGGTCCCGCCGGCTGGTCCGCGGGCCATTTAGGGTCCCGCGAGGTACCGATCGCGGTCCGGAATTCTACCCGGCCAGGGACCACCGCGAGGCGGATGGGTCTTCACCGAGGTCCCGCCGGCTGGTCCGCGGGCCATTTAGGGTCCCGCGAGTTACCGATCGCGGTCCGGAATTCTACCCGGCCGGGGACCACCGCGAGGCGGATGGGTCTTCACCGAGGTCCCGCCGGCTGGTCCGCGGGCCATTTAGGGTCCCGCGAGGTACCGATCGCGGTCCGGAATTCTAGCCGGCCAGGGACCACCGCAAGGCGGATGGGTCGTCACCGAGGTCCCGCCGGCTGGTCCGCGGGCCAATTGCGGTCCCGCGAGGTACCGATCGCGGTCCGGAATTCTAGCCGGCCAGGGACCACCGCGAGGCGGATGGGTCTTCACCGAGGTCCCGCCGGATGGTCCGCGGGCCATTTAGGGTCCCGCGAATTACCGATCGCGGTCCGGAATTCTAGCCGGCCAGGGACCACCGCGAGGCGGATGGGTGGTCACCGAGGTCCCGCCGGATGGTCCGCGGGCCATTTAGGGTCCCGCGAGTTAGCGATCGCGGTCCGGAATTCTAGCCGACTTGGGAACCAGCGAAGGCGGATAGGAAGTCAAGTGGGTCCCGCCGGCTGGTCCGCGGGCCAATTGCGGTCCCGCGAGTTAGCGATCGCGGTCCGGAATTCTAGCCGACTTGGGAACCAGCGAAGGCGGATGGGTGGTCACCGAGGTCCCGCCGGCTGGTCCGCGGGCCATTTAGGGTCCCGCGAGGTACCGGTCGCGGTCCGGAATTCTAGCCGACTTGGGAACCAGCGAAGGCGGATAGGAAGTCAAGTGGGTCCCGCCGGCTGGTCCGCGGGCCATTTAGGGTCCCGCGAGTTAGCGATCGCGGTCCGGAATTCTAGCCGACTTGGGAACCAGCGAAGGCGGATGGGTCTTCACCGAGGTCCCGCCGGCTGGTCCGCGGGCCATTTAGGGTCCCGCGAGGTACCGGTCGCGGTCCGGAATTCTACCCGGCCGGGGACCACCGCGAGGCGGATGGGTCTTCACCGAGGTCCCGCCGGCTGGTCCGCGGGCCATTTAGGGTCCCGCGAGGTACCGATCGCGGTCCGGAATTCTAGCCGGCCAGGGACCACCGCGAGGCGGATGGGTCTTCACCGAGGTCCCGCCGGCTGGTCCGCGGGCCATTTAGGGTCCCGCGAGGTACCGATCGCGGTCCGGAATTCTAGCCGGCCAGGGACCACCGCGAGGCGGATGGGTCTTCACCGAGGTCCCGCCGGCTGGTCCGCGGGCCATTTAGGGTCCCGCGAGGTACCGATCGCGGTCCGGAATTCTACCCGGCCGGGGACCACCGCGAGGCGGATGGGTGGTCACCGAGGTCCCGCCGGCTGGTCCGCGGGCCATTTAGGGTCCCGCGAGTTAGCGATCGCGGTCCGGAATTCTACCCGGCCGGGGACCACCGCGAGGCGGATGGGTCTTCACCGAGGTCCCGCCGGCTGGTCCGCGGGCCATTTAGGGTCCCGCGAGGTACCGATCGCGGTCCGGAATTCTAGCCGGCCAGGGACCACCGCAAGGCGGATGGGTCGTCACCGAGGTCCCGCCGGCTGGTCCGCGGGCCAATTGCGGTCCCGCGAGGTACCGATCGCGGTCCGGAATTCTACCCGGCCAGGGACCACCGCGAGGCGGATGGGTCTTCACCGAGGTCCCGCCGGCTGGTCCGCGGGCCATTTAGGGTCCCGCGAGTTACCGATCGCGGTCCGGAATTCTAGCCGGCCGGGGACCACCGCGAGGCGGATGGGTCTTCACCGAGGTCCCGCCGGCTGGTCCGCGGGCCATTTAGGGTCCCGCGAGTTAGCGATCGCGGTCCGGAATTCTAGCCGGCCGGGGACCACCGCGAGGCGGATGGGTCTTCACCGAGGTCCCGCCGGCTGGTCCGCGGGCCATTTAGGGTCCCGCGAGGTACCGATCGCGGTCCGGAATTCTACCCGGCCGGGGACCACCGCGAGGCGGATGGGTGGTCACCGAGGTCCCGCCGGCTGGTCCGCGGGCCATTTAGGGTCCCGCGAGTTAGCGATCGCGGCCCGGAATTCTACCCGGCCAGGGACCACCGCGAGGCGGATGGGTCTTCACCGAGGTCCCGCCGGCTGGTCCGCGGGCCATTTAGGGTCCCGCGAGGTACCGATCGCGGTCCGGAATTCTACCCGGCCAGGGACCACCGCGAGGCGGATGGGTCTTCACCGAGGTCCCGCCGGCTGGTCCGCGGGCCATTTAGGGTCCCGCGAGGTACCGATCGCGGCCCGGAATTCTAGCCGGCCAGGGACCACCGCGAGGCGGATGGGTCTTCACCGAGGTCCCGCCGGCTGGTCCGCGGGCCATTTAGGGTCCCGCGAGGTACCGATCGCGGCCCGGAATTCTAGCCGGCCAGGGACCACCGCGAGGCGGATGGGTCTTCACCGAGGTCCCGCCGGCTGGTCCGCGGGCCATTTATGGTCCCGCAAGTTAGCTGTCGCGGCCCGGAATCCACGCCGGCCAGGGACCACCCAGAGGCCGTGCACACGCGCCGGGTGGCAAGAAATACCTCCAGCCGAGCGGATATGCACTTTATAAGCACCTTGGACGAGATGGCAGACCCTTACTAGACTTCCAGCACCTCGGGTAAGCATCTTACACGGCCCGCTGATCTTCCAGAAGACCTCCAGCCGGTTCTCATGGTGCTTTCCTTCTCACTCTCCCAGCCGGCCCAGGCTTCCAGCACCCAGGCTAAGCGTTCTCCCCGGCCCGCTGTGCTTCCAGAAGACCTCCAGACGGTCCTCATGGTGCTTTCCTCCTCACTCTTTAAGTCGACCCAGGCTTCCAGAGCCTCGGCTAAGCGTTTTACGCGGCCCGCTGAGCTTCCGGAGCACCTCCAGCCGGTTCCACGGGTGCTTTCCTCCTCACTCTTGACGCCCGAGGAGACTTCCAGCACCCCGGCTAAGCGTTTTACGCGGCCCGCCGAGCTTCCACAGCACCTCCAGCCGGTTCTCATGAGGCTTTCCTCCTAACTCTTGACGCCCGAGGAGGCTTCCAGAGCCCCGGCTAAGCGTTTTACGCAGCCCGCTGAGCTTCCACAGCACCTCCAGCCGGTTCTCATGAGGCTTTCCTCCTAACTCTTGACGCCCGAGGAGGCTTCCAGAGCCCCGGCTAAGCGTTTTACGCAGCCCGCTGAGCTTCCACAGCACCTCCAGCCGGTTCCCCGGGTGCTTTCCTCCTCACTGTTTAAGCCGAACGAGGCTTCCAGAGCCCCGGCTAAGCGTTTTACGCGGCCCGCCGAGCTTCCACAGCACCTCCAGCCGGTTCCCCGAGTGGTTTCCTCCTCACTGTTTAAGCCGAACGAGGCTTCCAGAGCCCCGGCTAAGCGTTTTACGCGGCCCGCCGAGCTTCCACAGCACCTCCAGCCGGTTCTCATGATGCATTCCTCCTCACTTTCTAAGCCGAACGAGGCTTCCAGAGCCTCGGCTAAGCGTTTTACGCGGCCCGCTGAGCTTCCACAGCACCTCCAGCCGGTTCCCCGGCTGCTTTC
Source organism: Syngnathus floridae (assembly GCF_059516105.1). Classification (NCBI taxonomy): domain Eukaryota; kingdom Metazoa; phylum Chordata; class Actinopteri; order Syngnathiformes; family Syngnathidae; genus Syngnathus; species Syngnathus floridae. The sequence continues at coordinate 224,843 of NW_028284057.1, forward strand.
CTCCTCACTGTTTAAGCCGAACGAGGCTTCCAGAGCCCCGGCTAAGCGTTTTACGCGGCCCGCGGGACTTCCAGAGCACCTCCAACCGGTTCCCCGGCTGCTTTCCTCCTCACTTTCTAAGCCGCCCGAGGCTTCCAGAGCCCCGGCTAAGCGTTCTCCACGTCCCGTTGATCTCCCCGGAGGTCGTAACGGGGAATTACCTCCCTCCAGCGGACACGGCGGGTAAATACGCCACCTCTCGCACTTAGCGCACACACCCGTTGCTGCGCGTCCGGTGGCACTTTGAGCGGCCAAACGGCGGGAGTAACTGTCACTCTCTTAAGGTAGGCTCACTTGACATTTTTTTGAACCGTCCGTGGAGGCGACCGGGACCACCGGGACAGCCGGGAGGCCGTGCGCGCGGGCCAAGTGGCCAAAAATAGCTCCAAGCCCAGCGGATCGGCTGTTTGCAAGCACCGCGGATGAGATCGCGGAGCTTTATCCGACTTCCAGCGGCCGGTGCGCTCGCGCACTCCACCCGGCACCTCCGGGAGGCCGTGCGCGCGCGCCAAGTGGCCCAAAATAGCTCCAGCCCAGCGGATCGGCTGTTTACAAGCACCGCGGATGAGATCGCGGAGCATTATTCGACTTCCAGCGGCCCGTGCGCTCACGCACTCCACCCGGCACCTCCGGGAGGCCGTGCGCGCGCGCCAAGTGGCCGAAAATAGCTCCAAGACGACCGGATCGGCTGTTTACAAGCACCGCGGATGAGATCGCGGAGCTTTATGCGACTTCCAGCGGCCGGTGCGCTCGCGCACTCCACCCGGCACCTCCGGGAGGCCGTGCGCGCGCGCCAAGTGGCCCAAAATAGCTCCAGCCCAGCGGATCTGCACTTTACAAGCTCCGCGGATGAGATCGCGGAGCTTTATGCGACTTCCAGCGGCCGGCGCGCACGACGAGCGGACCCGGTGACGGTCCAGCTCCACCCGGTACCTCGCACGGCCCGCTTCTCCCCCCCGCGCGGACTTACGAGCGCTCGGGGAGACGTTCGGAAGCCGCCGGTGCCGTTGGAGCGGGGAAATACCTCCCTCCAGCGGACACGGCGAGTAAATACACCTTCGGCCAAACGGCGGGAGTAAGTATGACTCTCTTAAGGTAGCGGCACTCGACATCTTTTTAGCGGTTCGTGGAGGACCCGGCCGGTTCTCGGGGGTGCTTTTTCTCCTAACTCTCGACGCCCGAGGAGGCTTCCAGAGCCCCGGCTAAGCGTTTTACGCGGCCCGCTGAGCTTCCGGAGCACCTCCAGCCGGTTCCACGGGTGCTTTCCTCCTCACTCTTGACGCCCGAGGAGACTTCCAGCACCCCGGCTAAGCGTTTTACGCGGCCCGCTGAGCTTCCACAGCACCTCCAGCCGGTTCCCCGGGTGCATTCCTCCTCACTTTCTAAGCCGAACGAGGCTTCCAGAGCCCCGGCTAAGCGTTTTGCGCGGCCCGCTGAACTTCCACAGCACCTCCAGCCGGTTCCCCGAGTGCTTTCCTCATCACTTTATAAGCCGAACGAGGCTTCCAGAGCCCCGGCTAAGCGTTCTCCACGTCCCGCTGATCTCCCCGGAGGTCGTAACGGGGAAATACCTCCCTCTAGCGGACACGGCGGGTAAATACGCCACCTCTCGCACTTAGCGCACACTCGCGTTGCTGCGCGTCTGATGGCACTTTGAGCGGCCAAACGGCGGGAGTAACAATCACTCTCTTAAGGTAGGCTCACTTGAGATTTTTTTAACCGTCCGCGGAGGCGACCGGGACCACCGGGACAGCCGGGAGGCCGTGCGCGCGGGCCAAGTGGCCGAAAATAGCTCCAGGCCGACCGGATCGGCTAGTTGTAAGCACCGCGGATGAGATCGCGGAGCATTATTCGACTTCCAGCGGCCCGTGCGCTTACGCACGCCGCCCGGAACCTCCGGGAGGCCGTGCGCATGCGCAAGTGGCCGAAAATAGCTCCTAGCCGACCGGATCGGCTGTTTGTGAGCACCGCGGATGAGATCGCGGAGCTTCATTCGACTTCCAGCGGCCGGTGCGCTCACGCACTCCACCCGGCACCTCCGGGAGGCCGTGCGCGCGCGCCAAGTGGCCGAAAATAGCTCCAAGACGACCGGATCGGCTGTTTACAAGCACCGCGGATGAGATCGCGGAGCTTTATGCGACTTCCAGCGGCCGGTGCGCTCGCGCACTCCACCCGGCACCTCCGGGAGGCCGTGCGCGCGCGCCAAGTGGCCCAAAATAGCTCCAGCCCAGCGGATCTGCACTCCGCGGATGAGATCGCGGAGCTTTTTTCGACTTCCAGCGGCCGGCGCGCACGACGAGCGGACCCGGTGACGGTCCAGCTCCACCCTGTACCTCGCACGGCCCGCTTCTCCCCACCGCGCGGACTTCCGAGCGCTCGGGGAGACGTTCGGAAGCCGCCGGTGACGTTGGAGCGGGGAAATACCTCCCTCCAGCGGACACGGCGAGTAAATACACCTTCGGCCAAACGGCGGGAGTAACTATGACTCTCTTAAGGTAGCGGCACTCGACATCTTTTTCACGGTTCGTGGAGGACCCGGCCGGTTCTCGGGGGTGCTTTTTCTCCTAACTCTTGACGCCCGAGGAGGCTTCCAGAGCCTCGGCTAAGCGTTTTACGCGGCCCGCTGAGCTTCCACAGCACCTCCAGCCGGTTCTCATGAGGCTTTCCTCCTAACTCTTGACGCCCGAGGAGGCTTCCAGAGCCCCGGCTAAGCGTTTTACGCGGCCCGCCGAGCCTCCAGAGCACCTCCAGCCGGTTCCCCGGGTGCATTCCTCCTAACTCTTGACGCCCGAGGAGGCTTCCAGAGCCCCGGCTAAGCGTTTTACGCGGCCCGCCGAGCTTCCACAGCACCTCCAGCCGGTTCCCCGAGTGGTTTCCTCCTCACTTTCTAAGCCGAAAGAGGCTTCCAGAGCCCCGGCTAAGCGTTTTACGCGGCCCGCTGACCTTCCACAGCACCTCCAGCCGGTTCTAATGAGGCTTTCCTCCTAACTCTTGACGCCCGAGGAGGCTTCCAGAGCCCCGGCTAAGCGTTTTACGCGGCCCGCTGAGCTTCCGGAGCACCTCCAGCCGGTCCTCGCGATGCTTTGCTCCTCACTCTTGACGCCCGAGGAGGCTTCCAGAGCCCCGGCTAAGCGTTTTACGCAGCCCGCTGAACTTCCACCGCACCTCCAGCCGGTTCCCCGGGTGCTTTCCTCCTCACTGTTTAAGCCGAACGAGGCTTCCAGAGCCCCGGCTAAGCGTTTTACGCGGCCCGCTGAGCTTCCGGAGCACCTCCAGCAGGTTCCACGGGTGCTTTCCTCCTCACTCTTGACGCCCGAGGAGGCTTCCAGAGCCCCGGCTAAGCGTTTTACGCGGCCCGCTGAGCTTCCACCGCACCTCCAGCCGGTTCCCCGGGTGCTTTCCACCTCACTTTCTAAGCCGAACGAGGCTTCCAGAGCCTCGGCTAAGCGTTTTACGCGGCCCGCTGAGCTTCCGGAGCACCTCCAGCCGGTTCCACGGCTGCTTTCCTCCTCACTGTTTAAGCCGAACGAGGCTTCCAGAGCCCCGGCTAAACGTTTTACGCGGCCCGCTGAGCTTCCAGAGCACCTCCAGCCGGTTCCCCGGGTGCATTCCTCCTCACTTTCTAAGCCGAACGAGGCTTCCAGAGCCCCGGCTAAGCGTTTTACGCGGCCCGCTGAGCTTCCACCGCACCTCCAGCCGGTTCCACGGCTGCTTTCCTCCTCACTGTTTAAGCCGAACGAGGCTTCCAGAGCCCCGGCTAAACGTTTTACGCGGCCCGCTGAGCTTCCAGAGCACCTCCAGCCGGTTCCCCGGGTGCATTCCTCCTCACTTTCTAAGCCGAACGAGGCTTCCAGAGCCCCGGCTAAGCGTTTTACGCGGCCCGCTGAGCTTCCACCGCACCTCCAGCCGGTTCCACGGCTGCTTTCCTCCTCACTTTATAAGCCGAACGAGGCTTCCAGAGCCCCGGCTAAGCGTTTTACGCGGCCCGCCGAGCTTCCACAGCACCTCCAGCCGGTCCTCATGGTGCTTTCCTCCTAACTATTGACGCCCGAGGAGGCTTCCAGAGCCCCGGTTAAGCATTTTACGCAGCCCGCTGAGCTTCCACAGCACTTCCAGCCGGTTCCCCGGGTGCTTTCCTCCTCACTGTTTAAGCCGAACGAGGCTTCCAGAGCCCCGGCTAAGCGTTTTGCGCGGCTCGCTGAACTTCCACAGCACCTCCAGCCGGTTCCCCTGGGTGCTTTCCTCCTCATTTGCTAAGCCGAACGAGGCTTCCAGAGCCCCGGCTAAGCGTTCTCCGCGTCCCGGTGATCTTCCCGGAGGTCGTAACGGGGAAATACCTCCCTCTAGCGGACACGGCGGGTAAATACGCCAGCTCTCGCACTTAGCGCACACTCGCGTTGCTGCGCGTCCGGTGGCACTTTGAGCGGCCAAACGGCGGGAGTAACTGTCACTCTCTTAAGGTAGGCTCACTTGACATTTTTTGAACCGTCCGCGGAGGCGACCGGGACCACCGGGACAGCCGGGAGGCCGTGCGCGCGGGCCAAGTGGCCCAAAATAGCTCCAGGCCGACCGGATCGGCTAGTTGTAAGCACCGCGGATGAGATCGCGGAGCATTATTCGACTTCCAGCGGCCGGTGCGCTTACGCACGCCGCCCGGAACCTCCGGGAGGCCGTGCGCATGCGCAAGTGGCCGAAAATAGCTCCTAGCCGACCGGATCGGCTGTTTGTGAGCACCGCGGATGAGATCGCGGAGCTTCATTCGACTTCCAGCGGCCGGTGCGCTCACGCACTCCACCCGGCACCTCCGGGAGGCCGTGCGCGCGCGCCAAGTGGCCGAAAATAGCTCCAGGCCGACCGGATCGGCTAGTTGTAAGCACCGCGGATGAGATCGCGGAGCATTATTCGACTTCCAGCGGCCCGTGCGCTTACGCACGCCGCCCGGAACCTCCGGGAGGCCGTGCGCGCGCGCAAGTGGCCGAAAATAGCTCCTAGCCGACCGGATCGGCTGTTTGTGAGCACCGCGGATGAGATCGCGGAGCTTCATTCGACTTCCAGCGGCCGGTGCGCTCACGCACTCCACCCGGCACCTCCGGGAGGCCGTGCGCATGCGCAAGTGGCCGAAAATAGCTCCTAGCCGACCGGATCGGCTGTTTGTGAGCACCGCGGATGAGATCGCGGAGCTTCATTCGACTTCCAGCGGCCGGTGCGCTCACGCACTCCACCCGGCACCTCCGGGAGGCCGTGCGCGCGCGCCAAGTGGCCGAAAATAGCTCCAAGACGACCGGATCGGCTGTTTACAAGCACCGCGGATGAGATCGCGGAGCTTTATGCGACTTCCAGCGGCCGGTGCGCTCGCGCACTCCACCCGGCACCTCCGGGAGGCCGTGCGCGCGCGCCAAGTGGCCCAAAATAGCTCCAGCCCAGCGGATCTGCACTCCGCGGATGAGATCGCGGAGCTTTTTTCGACTTCCAGCGGCCGGCGCGCACGACGAGCGGACCCGGTGACGGTCCAGCTCCACCCGGTACCTCGCACGGCCCGCTTCTCCCCCCCGCGCGGACTTCCGAGCGCTCGGGGAGACGTTCGGAAGCCGCCGGTGACGTTGGAGCGGGGAAATACCTCCCTCCAGCGGACACGGCGAGTAAATACACCTTCGGCCAAACGGCGGGAGTAACTATGACTCTCTTAAGGTAGCGGCACTCGACATCTTCTTCACGGTTCGTGGAGGACCCGGCCGGTTCTCGGGGGTGCTTTTTCTCCTAACTCTCGACGCCCGAGGAGGCTTCCAGAGCCCCGGCTAAGCGTTTTCCGCGGGCCGATGAGCTTCCAAAGCAACTCCAGCCGGTTCTCTTGATGGTTTCCTCCTCACTGTTTAAGCCGAACGCGGCTTCCAGAGCCCCGGCTAAGCGTTTTACGCGGCCCGCTGAACTTCCGGAGCACCTCCAGCCGGTTCTCATGATGCATTCCTCCTCACTTTCTAAGCCGAACGAGGCTTCCAGAGCCCCGGCTAAGCGTTTTACGCGGCCCGCTGAGCTTCCAGGGCACCTCCAGCCGGTTCTCTTGATGGTTTCCTCCTCACTGTTTAAGCCGAACGCGGCTTCCAGAGCCCCGGCTAAGCGTTTTACGCGGCCCGCTGAACTTCCGGAGCACCTCCAGCCGGTTCTCATGATGCATTCCTCCTCACTTTCTAAGCCGAACGAGGCTTCCAGAGCGCCGGCTAAGCGTTTTACGCGGCCCGCTGAACTTCCCCAGCACCTCCAGCCGGTTCTCATGATGCATTCCTCCTCACTCTTTAAGCCGAACGAGGCTTCCAGAGCCTCGGCTAAGCGTTTTCCGCGGCCCGCTGAGCTTCCAAAGCACCTCCAGCCGGTTCCACGGGTGCTTTCCTCCTCACTCTTGACGCCCGAGGAGGCTTCCAGAGCCCCGGCTAAGCGTTTTACGCGGCCCGCCGAGCTTCCACAGCACCTCCAGCCGGTTCTCATGATGCATTCCTCCTCACTTTCTAAGCCGAACGAGGCTTCCAGAGCCCCGGCTAAGCGTTTTACGCGGCCCGCCGAGCTTCCACAGCACCTCCAGCCGGTTCCCCGAGTGCTTTCCTCCTCACTTTCTAAGCCGAACGAGGCTTCCAGAGCCCCGGCTAAGCGTTCTCCGCGTCCCGCTAATCTTCCCGGAGCTTGTAACGGGGAAATACCTCCCTCTAGCGGACACGGCGGGTAAATACGCCACCTCTCGCACTTAGCGCACACTCGCGTTGCTGCGCGTCTGATGGCACTTTGAGCGGCCAAACGGCGGGAGTAACAGTCACTCTCTTAAGGTAGGCTCACTTGAGATTTTTTTTAACCGTCCGCGGAGATGACCGGGACCACCGGGACAGCCGGGAGGCCGTGCGCGCGGGCCAAGTGGCCGAAAATAGCTCCAGGCCGACCGGATCGGCTAGTTGTAAGCACCGCGGATGAGATCGCGGAGCATTATTCGACTTCCAGCGGCCCGTGCGCTCACGCACGCCGCCCGGAACCTCCGGGAGGCCGTGCGCATGCGCAAGTGCCCGAAAATAGCTCCTAGCCGACCGGATCGGCTGTTTGTGAGCACCGCGGATGAGATCGCGGAGCTTCATTCGACTTCCAGCGGCCGGTGCGCTCGCGCACTCCACCCGGAACCTCCGGGAGGCCGTGCGCGCGCGCCAAGTGGCCGAAAATAGCTCCAAGACGACCGGATCGGCTGTTTACAAGCTCCGCGGATGAGATCGCGGAGCTTCATCCGACTTCCAGCGGCCGGTGCGCTCGCGCACTCCACCCGGCACCTCCGGGAGGCCGTGCTCGCGCGCCAAGTGGCCCAAAATAGCTCCAGCCCAGCGGATCGGCTGTTTACAAGCACCGCGGATGAGATCGCGGAGCTTTATCCGACTTCCAGCGGCCGGCGCGCACGACGAGCGGACCAGGTGACGGTCCAGCTCCACCCGGTACCTCGCACGGCCCGCTTCTCCCCACCGCGCGGACTTCCGAGCGCTCGGGGAGACGTTCGGAAGCCGCCGGTGACGTTGGAGCGGGGAAATACCTCCCTCCAGCGGACACGGCGAGTAAATACACCTTCGGCCAAACGGCGGGAGTAACTATGACTCTCTTAAGGTAGCGGCACTCGACATCTTTTTCACGGTTCGTGGAGGACCCGGCCGGTTCTCGGGGGTGCTTTTTCTCCTAACTCTTGACGCCCGAGGAGGCTTCCAGAGCCTCGGCTAAGCGTTTTACGCGGCCCGCTGAGCTTCCACAGCACCTCCAGCCGGTTCTCATGAGGCTTTCCTCCTAACTCTTGACGCCCGAGGAGGCTTCCAGAGCCCCGGCTAAGCGTTTTACGCGGCCCGCTGAGCTTCCACAGCACCTCCAGCCGGTTCTCATGATGCTTTTCTCCTCACTCTTTAAGCCGAACGAGGCTTCCAGAGCCCCGGCTAAACGTTTTACGCGGCCCGCTGGACTTCCAGAGCACCTCCAGCCGGTTCCCCGGCTGCTTTCCTCCTCACTCTTTAAGCCGCCCGAGGCTTCCAGAGCCCCGGCTAAGCGTTCTCCGCGTCCCGCTGATCTTCCCGGAGCTTGTAACGGGGAAATACCTCCCTCTAGCGGACACGGCGGGTAAATACGCCAGCTCTCGCACTTAGCGCACACTCGCGTTGCTGCGCGTCTGATGGCACTTTGAGCGGCCAAACGGCGGGAGTAACAGGCACTCTCTTAAGGTAGGCTCACTTGAGATTTTTTTAACCGTCCGCGGAGGCGACCGGGACCACCGGGACAGCCGGGAGGCCGTGCGCGCGGGCCAAGTGGCCGAAAATAGCTCCAGGCCGACCGGATCGGCCAGTTGTAAGCACCGCGGATGAGATCGCGGAGCTTTATCCGACTTCCAGCGGCCGGTGCGCTCGCGCACTCCACCCGGCACCTCCGGGAGGCCGTGCGCGCGCGCCAAGTGGCCGAAAATAGCTCCTAGCCGACCGGATCTGCACTTTACAAGCACCGCGGATGAGATCGCGGAGCATTATTCGACTTCCAGCGGCCGGTGCGCTCGCGCACTCCACCCGGCACCTCCGGGAGGCCGTGCGCGCGCGCCAAGTGGCCGAAAATAGCTCCAAGACGACCGGATCGGCTGTTTACAAGCACCGCGGATGAGATCGCGGAGCTTTATGCGACTTCCAGCGGCCGGTGCGCTCGCGCACTCCACCCGGCACCTCCGGGAGGCCGTACGCGCGCGCCAAGTGGCCCAAAATAGCTCCAGCCCAGCGGATCTGCACTCCGCGGATGAGATCGCGGAGCTTCATTCGACTTCCAGCGGCCGGCGCGCACGACGAGCGGACCCGGTGACGGTCCAGCTCCACCCGGTACCTCGCACGGCCCGCTTCTCCCCCCCGCGCGGACTTCCGAGCGCTCGGGGAGACGTTCGGAAGCCGCCGGTGCCGTTGGAGCGGGGAAATACCTCCCTCCAGCGGACACGGCGAGTAAATACACCTTCGGCCAAACGGCGGGAGTAACTATGACTCTCTTAAGGTAGCGGCACTCGACATCTTTTTAGCGGTTCGCGGAGGACCCGGCCGGTTCTCGGGGGTGCTTTTTCTCCCAACTCTTGACCCCCGAGGAGGCTTCCAGAGCCCCGGCTAAGCGTTTTCCGCGGCCCGCTGAGCTTCCACAGCACCTCCAGCCGGTTCTCATGATGCATTCCTCCTCACTTTCTAAGCCGAACGAGGCTTCCAGAGCCTCGGCTAAGCGTTTCACGCGGCCCGCTGAGCTTCCACAGCACCTCCAGCCGGTTCTCATGAGGCTTTCCTCCTAACTCTTGACGCCCGAGGAGGCTTCCAGAGCCCCGGCTAAGCGTTTTACGCGGCCCGCTGAGCTTCCGGAGCACCTCCAGCCGGTTCCCCGGGTGCATTCCTCCTCACTTTCTAAACCGAACGAGGCTTCCAGAGCCCCGGCTAAGCGTTTTACGCGACCCGCTGAACTTCCACAGCACCTCCAGCCGGTTCTCCGGGTGCTCCCATCCTCACTGTTTAAGCCGAACGAGGCTTCCAGAGCCCCGGCTAAGCGTTTTACGCGACCCGCTGAACTTCCACAGCACCTCCAGCCGGTTCTCCGGGTGCTCCCATCCTCACTGTTTAAGCCGAACGAGGCTTCCAGAGCCCCGGCTAAGCGTTTTACGCGGCCCGCTGAGCTTCCACAGCACCTCCAGCCGGTTCTCCGGGTGCTCCCATCCTCACTGTTTAAGCCGAACGAGGCTTCCAGAGCCCCGGCTAAACGTTTTGCGCGGCCCGCTGAACTTCCACAGCACCCCCAGCCGGTTCCCCGCGTGCTTTCCACCTCACTTTCTAAGCCGAACGAGGCTTCCAGCGCCCCGGCTAAGCGTTCTCCGCGTCCCGGTGATCTTCCCGGAGGTCGTAACGGGGAAATACCTCCCTCCAGTGGACACGGAGAGAAATTACACCGCCTCTCGCACACAGGCGGGTAAACGGCGGGAGTAACTATGACTCTCTTAAGGTAGCCTGACTTGACATCTCTTTAACGGTTCGTGGATAAATACATGATATATACTACATATGATCGCATTTAAAGCCAAATAATACAAAATGAGCATTCGGTTATAAACACTGTATTCATCATGTTTATAGGCGATGTTAATATTTATATGTTTAATGTTTATAGGTGATGTTAATATTTATATATTTAATGTTTATAGGGGATGTTAATATTTATATATTTATTTTGTACATCATGTTATAGTTATACGACACTCGCTATTGGATCATGATGTGATCATATCGGCGGGAGTCGGCCCGGGCTCCGGGTGAAGAGGCCGAATTCTCGCCACTCGCGGCCGACCGGGGAACCAGCAGAGGCGGACGCATCGCGGCGCGAGAGCCCTTGGCACTTAGAAAAAATTTGGCAAAAGTTGCTCCGTGCTCCAGGTGAAGAGGCCGAATTCTCGCCACTCGCGGCCGACCGGGGAACCAGCAGAGGCGGACGCATCGCGGCGCGAGAGCCCTTGGCACTTAGAAAAAATTTGGCAAAAGTTGCTCCGTGCTCCAGGTGAAGAGGCCGAATTCTCGCCACTCGCGGCCGACCGGGGAACCAGCAGAGGCGGACGCATCGCGGCGCGAGAGCCCTTGGCACTTAGAAAAAAATTGGCAAAAGTCGCTCCGGGTGAAGAGGCCGAATTCTCGCCACTCGCGGCCGACCGGGGAACCAGCAGAGGCGGACGCATCGCGGCGCAAGAGCCCTTGGCACTTAGAAAAAAATTGGCAAAAGTCGCTCCGCGCTCCAGGTGAAGAGGCCGAATTCTCGCCACTCGTGGCCGACCAGGGAACCAGCAGAGGCGGACGCATCGCGGCGCGAGAGCCCTTGGCACTTAGAAAAATTTTCGCAAAAGTCGCTCCGCGCTCCAGGTGAAGAGGCCGAATTCTCGCCACTCGCGGCCGACCGGGGAACCAGCGAAGGCGGGTAAGCTTTCAAGAGAGCCCCGCCGGCTGGTCCGCGGGCCGAACGTGGTCCCGTAAAGTACCGACAGCGGACGCCGACCCACGCCCGGCAAGGACCACCCAGAGGCGGACACGCTCTCCGACGAGCCCCGCCGGCCGCTCCGCGGCGGGAAACGCGCCCTCTGGCGGACACGCCGTTGTAAATGAATGGGCTTTGGCACTTAGTGCATTTTCGCTGAAGTTGAGCCGCGCTCCGGGCGAAGAGGCCGAATTCTCGCCACTCGTGGCCGACCAGGGAACCAGCGAAGGCGGGTAGGCTTTCAAGAGAGCCCCGCCGGCTGGTCCGCGGGCCAATTATGGTCCCGTAAAGTACCGACAGCGGACGCCGACCTACGCCCGGCAAGGACCACCCAGAGGCGGACACGCTCTCCGACGAGCCCCGCCGGCCGGTCCGCGGCGGGAAATGCGCCCTCTGGCGGACACGCCGTTGTAAATGAATGGGGTTTGGCACTTAGTGCATTTTCGCAGAAGTTGAGCCGCGCTCCGGGCGAAGAGGCCGAATTCTCGCTACTCGTGGCCCACCAGGGAACCAGCGAAGGCGGGTAAGCTCTCAAGAGAGCCCCGCCGGCTGGTCCGCGGGCCAATTATGGTCCCGTCACCTACCGACAGCGGACGCCGACCCACGCCCGCTAAGAACCACCGAGAGGCGGACACGCTCTCCGACGAGCCCCGCCGGCCGGTCCGCGGCGGGAAATGCGCCCTCTGGCGGACACGTCGTTGTAAATGAATGGGCTTTGGCACTTAGTGCATTTTGGCACAAGTTGAGCCGCGCTCCGGGCGAAGAGGCCGAATTATCGCTACTCGTGGCCGACCGGGGAACCAGCGAAGGCGGGTAAGCTTTCAAGAGAGCCCCGCCGGCTGGTCCGCGGGCCGAACGTGGTCCCGTAAAGTACCGACAGCGGACGCCGACCCACGCCCGGCAAGGACCACCGAGAGGCGGACACGCTCTCCGACGAGCCCCGCCGGCCGGTCCGCGGCGGGAAACGCGCCCTCTGGCGGACACGCCGTTGTAAATGAATGGGCTTTGGCACTTAGTGCATTTTTGCAAAAGTTGAGCCGCGCTCCGGGCGAAGAGGCCGAATTCTCGCTACTCGTGGCCGACCGGGGAACCAGCAAAGGCGGGTAAGCTCTCAAGAGAGCCCCGCCGGCTGGTCCGCGGGCCAATTATGGTCCCGTAACGTACCGACAGTGGACGCCGACCCACGCCCGGCAAGGACCACCGAGAGGCGGATAACGGCGCACACCGCGAACGGCGGGTGGCGGTCGCTGGGTGGCGGTCGGCTGGTGGCGGTCGGGGGGTGGCGGTCGGGGATGGTGCTTGGGGATGGTGCTTGGGGACCGGTGGCGCCGGAGGCGCACACCGCGAACGGCTGGTGGCGGTCGGCTGGTGGCGGTCGGCTGGTGGCAGTCGGCTGGTGGCGGTCGGGGGGTGGCGGTCGGGGGGTGGCGGTCGGGGATGGTGCTTGGGGATGGTGCTTGGGACCGGTGGCGCCGGAGGCGCACACCGCGAACGGCTGGTGGCGGTCGGCTGGTGGCGGTCGGCTGGTGGCGGTCGGCTGGTGGCGGTCGGCTGGTGGCAGTCGGCTGGTGGCGGTCGGGGGGTGGCGGTCGGGGGG
>NW_028284057.1:252500-272500 GCF_059516105.1 Syngnathus floridae
TCGGTCAACGTGTGGGTGGGGGGGAAGGACGGCTGCCGGGAGCAGACAGCCGTCCCCGGGTGGGGTGTACAGTCCTTCCACCGCGGCCGCCGGGAGCAGACGGCCGTCGAGCGATTCTGCCATTGTTCCTAGGACTTTGTACATTTTAAAGACCCTCCGCGCGGGCCGCTGATCCCGCTCGGTCGCTCCGGCCTGTGTTTAAGGAGGCGGCCGGTCCTCCCATTCTGCCAGTGTTCCTTGGACTTTGAATATTTCAAAGTCTTTTCGCTCCGGGCTAGGGCGGGTGAGGTCGTCTCGAACCACGTGCCTGAAGGCCGCCTCGCGCCGGATGCAGGCCCCGCTCTGTCGTGCGGTGTGACCGTCCAACGCGGGCATCGCTAGATTAGCCGTGGCCACGATCCTTCCACACCGCGAGCCTTTCGCCCTCGGCCGGTGTCGGTCAACGTGTGGGGTGGGGGGGAAGGACGGCTGCCGGGAGCAGACAGCCGTCCCCGGGTGGGGTGTACAGTCCCTTCACCGCGGCCGCCGGGAGCAGACGGCCGTCGAGCGATTCTGCCATTGTCCCTAGGACTTTGTACATTTCAAAGACCCTGCGCGCGGGCCGCTGATCCCGCTCGGTCGCTCCGGCCTGTGTTTAAGGAGGCGGCCGGTCCTCCCATTCTGCCAGTGTTCCTTGGACTTTGAAAAGTCTTTCCGCTCCGGGCTAGGGCGGGTGAGGTCGTCTCGAACCACGTGCCTGAAGGCCGCCTCGCGCCGGATGCAGGCCCCGCTCTGTCGTGCGGTGTGACCGTCCAACGCGGGCATCGCTAGATTAGCCGTGGCCACGATCCTTCCACACCGCGAGCCTTTCGCCCTCGGCTGATGTTCAACCAACGTGTGGGGAGGGGGTTATGGACGGCTGCCGGGAGCAGACAGCCGTCCCCGGGAGGGGAGACTTCACGGCGGCCGCCGGGAGCAGACGGCCGTCGAGAGATTCTGCCAGTGTTCCTTGGACTTTGACTATTTCAAAGTCTTTCCGCTCCGGGCTAGGGCGGGTGAGGTCGTCTCGAACCACGTGCCTGAAGGCCGCCTCGCGCCGGATGCAGGCCCCGCTCTGTCGTGCGGTGTGACCGTCCAACGCGGGCATCGCTAGATTAGCCGTGGCCACGATCCTTCCACACCGCGAGCCTTTCGCCCTCGGCCGGTGTTCGCTCAACGCGCGGGCCGCTGATCCCGCTCCATCTCTCCGGCCTGTGTTTAAGGAGGCGGCCGGTCCTCCCATTCTGCCAGTGTTCCTTGGACTTTGAAAATTTCAAAGTCTTTCCGCTCCGGGCTAGGGCGGGTGAGGTCGTCTCGAGCCACGTGCCTGAAGGCCGCCTCGCGCCGGATGCAGGCCCCGCTCTGTCGTGCGGTGTGACCGTCCAACGCGGGCATCGCTAGATTAGCCGTGGCCACGATCCTTCCACACCGCGAGCCTTTCGCCCTCGGCTGGTGTTCGTCCAACGTGTGGGGAGGGGGTTAAGGACGGCTGCCGGGAGCAGACAGCCGTCCCCGGGAGGGGAGACTTCACGGCGGCCGCCGGGAGCAGACGGCCGTCGAGAGATTCTGCCAGCGTTCCTTGTACTTTGAATATTTCACAGCCGTGCTCGCACTTAGGAAATTTTCGAGCGCTGTGGCACTTAGACATTTTTCGTCAAGCGTGGCACTTAGAAATTTTTCGTCAAGAGAGGCACTTAGACATTTTTCGTCAAGAGTGACACTTAGAAAATTTTTCACTCTCTTTGTGCCTTCCAGGGTGCTGTGCAACCCTGCGTGTTGTGTTCCCACCGAGCAAGGGGCGCTGCTGGCGGCCATGACCAAGCGCTCGGCACCGGGCCCTTTCATTTTGTGGGGTAAATTATGCGCCCCCCATGCTCGTTCTGACTATATTTTGCGAAAGGGGGGTAAATCGTTGATGAGTACGCTGACTAGGGGGACCATTTAGCGTACTCTGGCGCACCTGAAGACCAAAGTTGGTACTGCACCCTCCCCCTGGTACCCCAGCCCCTGGTACCTAAAGAGGGAGAGGCCGAATTTTCGCTTTTTGGGGCCGACCGAGGGAACCAGCCGAGGCGGACACTTTTCGGCTCAAGAGCCGTTGGCACTTAGAAAAAATTCGCACAAGTTGGCAGGGCTACCAGGGGAAGAGGCCGAATTTTCGCTTTTGAAGGCCGACCGCGGGAACCAGCCGAGGCGGACACTTTTCGGCTCAAGAGCCGTTGGCACTTAGAAAATATTTGCCAAACTTGGCTTGACTTCCAGGAGAAGAGGCCGAATTTTCACTTTTGGTGGCCGACCTGGGGAACCAGCCGAGGCGGACACTTTTCGGCTCAAGAGCCGTTGGCACTTAGAAAATATTTGCCAAACTTGGCTTGACTTCCAGGAGAAGAGGCCGAATTTTCACTTTTGGTGGCCGTTATGGGGAACCAGCCGAGGCGGACACTTTTCGGCTCAAGAGCCGTTGGCACTTAGAAAATATTTGCCAAACATGGCTTGACTTCCAGGAGAAGAGGCCGAATTTTCACTTTTGGTGGCCGTTATGGGGAACCAGCCGAGGCGGACACTTTACGCTGGTTGAGTCGTTGGCACTTAGAAAATATTTGCCAAACTTGGCTTGACTTCCAGGAGAAGAGGCCGAATTTTCACTTTTGGTGGCCGACCTGGGGAACCAGCCGAGGCGGACACTTTACGCTGGTTGAGTCGTTGGCACTTAGAAAATATCTGCCAAACTTGGCTTGACTTCCAGGAGAAGAGGCCGAATTTTCACTTTTGGTGACCGACCTGGGGAACCAGCCGAGGCGGACACTTTACGCTGGTTGAGTCGTTGGCACTTAGAAAATATTTGCCAAACTTGGCTTGACTTCCAGGAGAAGAGGCCGAATTTTCACTTTTGGTGGCCGACCTGGGGAACCAGCCGAGGCGGACACTTTACGCTGGTTGAGTCGTTGGCACTTAGAAAATATTCGCCAAACTTGGCAAGACTTCCAGGAGAAGAGGCCGAATTTTCACTTTTGGTGGCCGACCTGGGGAACCAGCCGAGGCGGACACTTTACGCTGGTTGAGTCGTTGGCACTTAGAAAATATTTGCCAAACTTGGCTTGACTTCCAGGAGAAGAGGCCGAATTTTCACTTTTCATGGCCGTTATGGGGAACCAGCCGAGGCGGACACTTTGCGCTGGTTGAGTCGTTGGCACTTAGAAAATATTTGCCAAACTTGGCTTGACTTCCAGGAGAAGAGGCCGAATTTTCACTTTTGGTGGCCGCTATGGGGAACCAGCCGAGGCGGACACTTTAGGCTGGTTGAGTCGTTGGCACTCAGAAAATATTCGCCAAACTTGGCAAGACTTCCAGGAGAAGAGGCCGAATTTTCACTTTTGGTGGCCGACCTGGGGAACCAGCCGAGGCGGACACTTTACGCTGGTTGAGTCGTTGGCACTTAGAAAATATTTGCCAAACTTGGCTTGACTTCCAGGAGAAGAGGCCGAATTTTCACTTTTCATGGCCGTTATGGGGAACCAGCCGAGGCGGACACTTTGCGCTGGTTGAGTCGTTGGCACTTAGAAAATATTTGCCAAACTTGGCTTGACTTCCAGGAGAAGAGGCCGAATTTTCACTTTTGGTGGCCGTTATGGGGAACCAGCCGAGGCGGACACTTTAGGCTGGTTGAGTCGTTGGCACTCAGAAAATATTCGCCAAACTTGGCCAGACTTCCAGGAGAAGAGGCCGAATTTTCACTTTTGGTGACCGACCTGGGGAACCAGCCGAGGCGGACACTTTACGCTGGTTGAGTCGTTGGCACTTAGAAAATATTTGCCAAACTTGGCTTGACTTCCAGGAGAAGAGGCCGAATTTTCACTTTTGGTGGCCGACCTGGGGAACCAGCCGAGGCGGACACTTTACGCTGGTTGAGTCGTTGGCACTTAGAAAATATTCGCCAAACTTGGCCAGACTTCCAGGAGAAGAGGCCGAATTTTCACTTGTGGTACCCGACCTGGGGAACCAGCCGAGGCGGACACTTTAGGCTGGTTGAGTCGTTGGCACTTAGAAAATATTTGCCAAACTTGGCTTGACTTCCAGGAGAAGAGGCCGAATTTTCACTTTTGGTGGCCGTTATGGGGAACCAGCCGAGGCGGACACTTTAGGCTGGTTGAGTCGCTGGCACTTAGAAAATATTCGCCAAACTTGGCCAGACTTCCAGGAGAAGAGGCTGAATTTTCACTTGTTCTGGCCGTTATGGGGAACCAGCCGAGGCGGACACTTTAGGCTGGTTGAGTCGTTGGCACTTAGAAAATATTCGCCAAACTTGGCCAGACTTCCAGGAGAAGAGGCCGAATTTTCACTTGTGGTACCCGACCTGGGGAACCAGCCGAGGCGGACACTTTAGGCTGGTTGAGTCGTTGGCACTTAGAAAATATTTGCCAAACTTGGCTTGACTTCCAGGAGAAGAGGCCGAATTTTCACTTTTGGTGGCCGTTATGGGGAACCAGCCGAGGCGGACACTTTAGGCTGGTTGAGTCGCTGGCACTTAGAAAATATTCGCCAAACTTGGCCAGACTTCCAGGAGAAGAGGCTGAATTTTCACTTGTTCTGGCCGTTATGGGGAACCAGCCGAGGCGGACACTTTAGGCTGGTTTAGTCGTTGGCACTTAGAAAATATTCGCCAAACTTGGCCAGACTTCCAGGAGAAGAGGCCGAATTTTCACTTGTTCTGGCCGTTATGGGGAACCAGCCGAGGCGGACACTTTACGCTGGTTGAGTCGTTGGCACTTAGAAAATATTCGCCAAACTTGGCCAGACTTCCAGGAGAAGAGGCCGAATTTTCACTTGTTCTGGCCGTTAGGGGGAACCAGCCGAGGCGGACACTTTACGGCTGTTGAGTCGTTGGCACTTAGAAAATATTCGCCAAACTTGGCCAGACTTCCAGGAGAAGAGGCCGAATTTTCACTTGTTCTGGCCGACCTGGGGAACCAGACGAGGCGGACACATCACCCCGCAAGTGCCGTTGGCACTTTGAAAATATTCGCCAAACTTGGCCAGACTTCCAGGAGAAGAGGCCGAATTTTCACTTGTGGTGGCCGCTATGGGGAACCAGCTGAGGCGGACACTTTACGCTGGTCGAGTCGTTGGCACTTGGAAAATATTTGCCAAACTTGGCCAGACTTCCAGGAGAAGAGGCCGAATTTTCACTTGTTCTGGCCGTTATGGGGAACCAGCCGAGGCGGACACTTTACGGCTGTTGAGTCGTTGGCACTTTGAAAATATTCGCCAAACTTGGCCGGACTTCCAGGAGAAGAGGCCGAATTTTCACTTGTTCTGGCCGACCTGGGGAACCAGACGAGGCGGACACATCACCCCGCAAGTGCCGTTGGCACTTTGAAAATATTCGCCAAACTTGGCCGGACTTCCAGGAGAAGAGGCCGAATTTTCGCTTTTTCTGGCCGACCTGGGGAACCAGACGAGGCGGACACATCACCCCGCAAGTGCCGTTGGCACTTTGAAAATATTCGAAACTTCCATCAAACACACATCGGCTTTTTCGCCGTCGCTGTCCGGCCTGGGCACCATCGTGGCTCGGACAGTTCGTGTGCCAGCTTCCGTTGGCACTTAGAACATTTTTCAAAATAAAAATAAACAGTCCTGCACATACGTGCCGACTATATTTTGCGAAAGGGGAGTAAACCGATGAGTACACTAACTAGGGGGACCAACAGACCGTAGTGGTCTCCCCTGGTACCTAAATGCATACCCCTGGTACCTAAATGCATACCCCTGGTACCTCAGCGACTACCCCTGGTACCTAAATGCGTACCCCTGGTACCTCAGAGAGGCCGAATTTTCACATTCCGTGGCCGAACTAGGGAACCGGACGAGTCGGACACTTTTCCGGGAGAGACCCGATGGCACTTAGAAAATTTTCGCTCAAGTTGGCAGGACTTCCAGAGCAAGAGGCCGAATTTTCACATTATGTGGCCGAACTAGGGAACCGGACGAGTCGGACACTTTTCCGGGAGAGACCCGATGGCACTTAGAAAATATTCGCTCAAGTTGGCAGGACTTCCAGAGCAAGAGGCCGAATTTTCACTTTTTCTGGCCGACTCGGGGAACCAGCCGAGTCGGACACTTTTCCGGGCAAGACCCGATGGCACTTAGAAAATATTCGCTCAAGTTGGCAGGACTTCCAGAGCAAGAGGCCGAATTTTCACATTATGTGGCCGAACTAGGGAACCGGACGAGTCGGACACTTTTCCGGGAGAGACCCGATGGCACTTAGAAAATATTCGCTCAAGTTGGCAGGACTTCCAGAGCAAGAGGCCGAATTTTCACATTATGTGGCCGAACTAGGGAACCAGCCGAGTCGGACACTTTTCCGGGCAAGACCCGATGGCACTTAGAAAATATTCGCTCAAGTTGGCGGGACTTCCAGAGCAAGAGGCCGAATTTTCACATTATGTGGCCGAACTAGGGAACCGGACGAGTCGGACACTTTTCCGGGAGAGACCCGATGGCACTTTGAAAATTTTCGCTCAAGTTGGCAGGACTTCCAGAGCAAGAGGCCGAATTTTCACATTATGTGGCCGAACTAGGGAACCGGACGGGTCGGACACTTTTCCGGGAGAGACCCGATGGCACTTAGAAAATATTCGCTCAAGTTGGCAGGACTTCCAGAGCAAGAGGCCGAATTTTCACATTATGTGGCCGAACTAGGGAACCAGCCGAGTCGGACACTTTTCCGGGCAAGACCCGATGGCACTTAGAAAATATTCGCTCAAGTTGGCAGGACTTCCAGAGCAAGAGGCCGAATTTTCACTCGTTCGGGCCGACTCGGGGAACCAGCCGAGTCGGACACTTTTCCGGGAGAGACCCGATGGCACTTAGAAAATATTCGCTCAAGTTGGCAGGACTTCCAGAGCAAGAGGCCGAATTTTCGCTCGTTCGGGCCGACTCGGGGAACCAGCCGAGTCGGACACTTTTCCGGGCAAGACCCGATGGCACTTAGAAAATATTTGCTCAAGTTGGCAGGACTTCCAGAGCAAGAGGCCGAATTTTCACTCGTTCGGGCCGACTCGGGGAACCAGCCGAGTCGGACACGTTACGGCCGAACACCCGTTGGCACTTAGAAAATATTCGCTCAAGTTGGCAGGACTTCCAGAGCAAGAGGCCGAATTTTCGCTCGTTCGGGCCGACTCGGGGAACCAGACGAGTCGGACACTTTTCCGGGCAAGACCCGATGGCACTTAGAAAATATTCGCTCAAGTTGGCAGGACTTCCAGAGCAAGAGGCCGAATTTTCACATTATGTGGCCGAACTAGGGAACCAGCCGAGTCGGACACTTTTCCGGGCAAGACCCGATGGCACTTAGAAAATATTCGCTCAAGTTGGCAGGACTTCCAGAGCAAGAGGCCGAATTTTGGCTCGTTCGGGCCGACTCGGGGAACCAGCCGAGTCGGACACGTTACGGCCGAACACCCGTTGGCACTTAGAAAATATTCGCCAAAGTCGGCCGGACTTCCAGGCGAAGAGGCCGAATTTTCGCTCGTTCGGGCCGACTCGGGGAACCAGCCGAGTCGGACACATTACGGCCGAACACCCGTTGGCACTTAGAAAATATTCGCCAAAGTCGGCCGGACTTCCAGGCGAAGAGGCCGAATTTTCGCTCGTTCGGGCCGACTCGGGGAACCAGCCGAGTCGGACACATTACGGCCGAACACCCGTTGGCACTTAGAAAATATTCGCCAAAGTCGGCCGGACTTCCAGGCGAAGAGGCCGAATTTTCACTTTTTCTGGCCGACCGGAGGAACCAGCCGCGTCGGACACATTACGGTGTAACACCCGTTGGCACTTAGAAAATATTCGCCAAAGTTCGTCGGACCTCCAGAGCGAGAGGCCGAATTTTCACTTTTTCTGGCCGACCGGAGAACCAGCCGAGGCGGACACATCACGCCGCTTTTGCCGTTGGCATATTCGAAACTTCCAAAATCGGCTTTTTCGCCGTCGCTGTCCGGCCTGGGCACCATCGTGGCTCGGACACGTCGTGTGCCAGCGTCCGCTGGCACTTAGAAAATTTTTCAAAATAAAAATAAACAGTCCTGCACATACGTGCCCACTATATTTTGCGAAAGGGGAGTAAACCGTCGATGAGTACGCTGACTAGTGGGACCAACCATCGCGCTCTGGCGCACCTGAAGACCAAAGTTGGTACTGCACCCTACCCCTGGTACCCAAACGGGGTAGAGGCCGATTTTTCGCTTTTGGCGGCCGACCTAGGGAACCAGAAGAGGCGGACACTTTTCCGAGCAAGTGCCGATGGCACTTAGAAAATTTTCGCGCAAGTTGGCGGGACTTCCAGAGCGAGAGGCCGAATAATCGTCATTTGTGGCCGACTTGGGAACCAGCGAGGGCGGATAGGAAGTGGAGTGGGTCCCGCCGGCTGGTCCGCGGGCCAATTGCGGTCCCGCGAGTTAGCGATCGCGGTCCGGAATTCTAGCCGACTTGGGAACCAGCGAAGGCGGATAGGAAGTGGAGCGGGTCCCGCCGGCTGGTCCGCGGGCCATTTAGGGTCCCGCGAGTTACCGATCGCGGTCCGGAATTCTAGCCGACTTGGGAACCAGCGAAGGCGGATGGGTGGTCACCGAGGTCCCGCCGGCTGGTCCGCGGGCCATTTAGGGTCCCGCGAGTTAGCGATCGCGGTCCGGAATTCTAGCCGACTTGGGAACCAGCGAAGGCGGATGGGTGGTCACCGAGGTCCCGCCGGCTGGTCCGCGGGCCATTTAGGGTCCCGCAAGTTAGCGATCGCGGTCCGGAATTCTAGCCGACTTGGGAACCAGCGAAGGCGGATAGGAAGTCAACGAGGTCCCGCCGGCTGGTCCGCGGGCCATTTAGGGTCCCGCGAGTTAGCGATCGCGGTCCGAAATTCTAGCCGGCCGGGGACCACCGCGAGGCGGATGGGTGGTCACCGAGGTCCCGCCGGCTGGTCCGCGGGCCAATTGCGGTCCCGCGAGTTAGCGATCGCGGTCCGGAATTCTAGCCGGCCGGGGACCACCGCGAGGCGAATGGGTGGTCACCGAAGTCCCGCCAGCTGGTCCGCGGGCCATTTAGGGTCCCGCGAGTTAGCGATCGCGGTCCGGAATTCTAGCCGGCCGGGGACCACCGCGAGGCGGATGGGTCTTCACCGAGGTCCCGCCGGCTGGTCCGCGGGCCATTTAGGGTCCCGCGAGGTACCGATCGCGGTCCGGAATTCTACCCGGCCGGGGACCACCGCGAGGCGGATGGGTCTTCACCGAGGTCCCGCCGGCTGGTCCGCGGGCCATTTAGGGTCCCGCGAGTTACCGATCGCGGTCCGGAATTCTACCCGGCCAGGGACCACCGCGAGGCGGATGGGTCTTCACCGAGGTCCCGCCGGCTGGTCCGCGGGCCATTTAGGGTCCCGCGAGGTACCGATCGCGGTCCGGAATTCTACCCGGCCGGGGACCACCGCGAGGCGGATGGGTCTTCACCGAGGTCCCGCCGGCTGGTCCGCGGGCCATTTAGGGTCCCGCGAGGTACCGATTGCGGCCCGGAATTCTAGCCGGCCAGGGACCACCGCGAGGCGGATGGGTCTTCACCGAGGTCCCGCCGGCTGGTCCGCGGGCCATTTAGGGTCCCGCGAGTTAGCGATCGCGGTCCGGAATTCTAGCCGGCCGGGGACCACCGCGAGGCGGATGGGTGGCCACCGACGTCCCGCCGGCTGGTCCGCGGGCCATTTAGGGTCCCGCGAGTTAGCGATCGCGGTCCGGAATTCTAGCCGGCCGGGGACCACCGCGAGGCGGATGGGTCTTCACCGAGGTCCCGCCGGCTGGTCCGCGGGCCATTTAGGGTCCCGCGAGGTACCGATCGCGGTCCGGAATTCTACCCGGCCAGGGACCACCGCGAGGCGGATGGGTCTTCACCGAGGTCCCGCCGGCTGGTCCGCGGGCCATTTAGGGTCCCGCGAGTTACCGATCGCGGTCCGGAATTCTACCCGGCCGGGGACCACCGCGAGGCGGATGGGTCTTCACCGAGGTCCCGCCGGCTGGTCCGCGGGCCATTTAGGGTCCCGCGAGGTACCGATCGCGGTCCGGAATTCTAGCCGGCCAGGGACCACCGCAAGGCGGATGGGTCGTCACCGAGGTCCCGCCGGCTGGTCCGCGGGCCAATTGCGGTCCCGCGAGGTACCGATCGCGGTCCGGAATTCTAGCCGGCCAGGGACCACCGCGAGGCGGATGGGTCTTCACCGAGGTCCCGCCGGATGGTCCGCGGGCCATTTAGGGTCCCGCGAATTACCGATCGCGGTCCGGAATTCTAGCCGGCCAGGGACCACCGCGAGGCGGATGGGTGGTCACCGAGGTCCCGCCGGATGGTCCGCGGGCCATTTAGGGTCCCGCGAGTTAGCGATCGCGGTCCGGAATTCTAGCCGACTTGGGAACCAGCGAAGGCGGATAGGAAGTCAAGTGGGTCCCGCCGGCTGGTCCGCGGGCCAATTGCGGTCCCGCGAGTTAGCGATCGCGGTCCGGAATTCTAGCCGACTTGGGAACCAGCGAAGGCGGATGGGTGGTCACCGAGGTCCCGCCGGCTGGTCCGCGGGCCATTTAGGGTCCCGCGAGGTACCGGTCGCGGTCCGGAATTCTAGCCGACTTGGGAACCAGCGAAGGCGGATAGGAAGTCAAGTGGGTCCCGCCGGCTGGTCCGCGGGCCATTTAGGGTCCCGCGAGTTAGCGATCGCGGTCCGGAATTCTAGCCGACTTGGGAACCAGCGAAGGCGGATGGGTCTTCACCGAGGTCCCGCCGGCTGGTCCGCGGGCCATTTAGGGTCCCGCGAGGTACCGGTCGCGGTCCGGAATTCTACCCGGCCGGGGACCACCGCGAGGCGGATGGGTCTTCACCGAGGTCCCGCCGGCTGGTCCGCGGGCCATTTAGGGTCCCGCGAGGTACCGATCGCGGTCCGGAATTCTAGCCGGCCAGGGACCACCGCGAGGCGGATGGGTCTTCACCGAGGTCCCGCCGGCTGGTCCGCGGGCCATTTAGGGTCCCGCGAGGTACCGATCGCGGTCCGGAATTCTAGCCGGCCAGGGACCACCGCGAGGCGGATGGGTCTTCACCGAGGTCCCGCCGGCTGGTCCGCGGGCCATTTAGGGTCCCGCGAGGTACCGATCGCGGTCCGGAATTCTACCCGGCCGGGGACCACCGCGAGGCGGATGGGTGGTCACCGAGGTCCCGCCGGCTGGTCCGCGGGCCATTTAGGGTCCCGCGAGTTAGCGATCGCGGTCCGGAATTCTACCCGGCCGGGGACCACCGCGAGGCGGATGGGTCTTCACCGAGGTCCCGCCGGCTGGTCCGCGGGCCATTTAGGGTCCCGCGAGGTACCGATCGCGGTCCGGAATTCTAGCCGGCCAGGGACCACCGCAAGGCGGATGGGTCGTCACCGAGGTCCCGCCGGCTGGTCCGCGGGCCAATTGCGGTCCCGCGAGGTACCGATCGCGGTCCGGAATTCTACCCGGCCAGGGACCACCGCGAGGCGGATGGGTCTTCACCGAGGTCCCGCCGGCTGGTCCGCGGGCCATTTAGGGTCCCGCGAGTTACCGATCGCGGTCCGGAATTCTAGCCGGCCGGGGACCACCGCGAGGCGGATGGGTCTTCACCGAGGTCCCGCCGGCTGGTCCGCGGGCCATTTAGGGTCCCGCGAGTTAGCGATCGCGGTCCGGAATTCTAGCCGGCCGGGGACCACCGCGAGGCGGATGGGTCTTCACCGAGGTCCCGCCGGCTGGTCCGCGGGCCATTTAGGGTCCCGCGAGGTACCGATCGCGGTCCGGAATTCTACCCGGCCGGGGACCACCGCGAGGCGGATGGGTGGTCACCGAGGTCCCGCCGGCTGGTCCGCGGGCCATTTAGGGTCCCGCGAGTTAGCGATCGCGGCCCGGAATTCTACCCGGCCAGGGACCACCGCGAGGCGGATGGGTCTTCACCGAGGTCCCGCCGGCTGGTCCGCGGGCCATTTAGGGTCCCGCGAGGTACCGATCGCGGTCCGGAATTCTACCCGGCCAGGGACCACCGCGAGGCGGATGGGTCTTCACCGAGGTCCCGCCGGCTGGTCCGCGGGCCATTTAGGGTCCCGCGAGGTACCGATCGCGGCCCGGAATTCTAGCCGGCCAGGGACCACCGCGAGGCGGATGGGTCTTCACCGAGGTCCCGCCGGCTGGTCCGCGGGCCATTTAGGGTCCCGCGAGGTACCGATCGCGGCCCGGAATTCTAGCCGGCCAGGGACCACCGCGAGGCGGATGGGTCTTCACCGAGGTCCCGCCGGCTGGTCCGCGGGCCATTTATGGTCCCGCAAGTTAGCTGTCGCGGCCCGGAATCCACGCCGGCCAGGGACCACCCAGAGGCCGTGCACACGCGCCGGGTGGCAAGAAATACCTCCAGCCGAGCGGATATGCACTTTATAAGCACCTTGGACGAGATGGCAGACCCTTACTAGACTTCCAGCACCTCGGGTAAGCATCTTACACGGCCCGCTGATCTTCCAGAAGACCTCCAGCCGGTTCTCATGGTGCTTTCCTTCTCACTCTCCCAGCCGGCCCAGGCTTCCAGCACCCAGGCTAAGCGTTCTCCCCGGCCCGCTGTGCTTCCAGAAGACCTCCAGACGGTCCTCATGGTGCTTTCCTCCTCACTCTTTAAGTCGACCCAGGCTTCCAGAGCCTCGGCTAAGCGTTTTACGCGGCCCGCTGAGCTTCCGGAGCACCTCCAGCCGGTTCCACGGGTGCTTTCCTCCTCACTCTTGACGCCCGAGGAGACTTCCAGCACCCCGGCTAAGCGTTTTACGCGGCCCGCCGAGCTTCCACAGCACCTCCAGCCGGTTCTCATGAGGCTTTCCTCCTAACTCTTGACGCCCGAGGAGGCTTCCAGAGCCCCGGCTAAGCGTTTTACGCAGCCCGCTGAGCTTCCACAGCACCTCCAGCCGGTTCTCATGAGGCTTTCCTCCTAACTCTTGACGCCCGAGGAGGCTTCCAGAGCCCCGGCTAAGCGTTTTACGCAGCCCGCTGAGCTTCCACAGCACCTCCAGCCGGTTCCCCGGGTGCTTTCCTCCTCACTGTTTAAGCCGAACGAGGCTTCCAGAGCCCCGGCTAAGCGTTTTACGCGGCCCGCCGAGCTTCCACAGCACCTCCAGCCGGTTCCCCGAGTGGTTTCCTCCTCACTGTTTAAGCCGAACGAGGCTTCCAGAGCCCCGGCTAAGCGTTTTACGCGGCCCGCCGAGCTTCCACAGCACCTCCAGCCGGTTCTCATGATGCATTCCTCCTCACTTTCTAAGCCGAACGAGGCTTCCAGAGCCTCGGCTAAGCGTTTTACGCGGCCCGCTGAGCTTCCACAGCACCTCCAGCCGGTTCCCCGGCTGCTTTCCTCCTCACTGTTTAAGCCGAACGAGGCTTCCAGAGCCCCGGCTAAGCGTTTTACGCGGCCCGCGGGACTTCCAGAGCACCTCCAACCGGTTCCCCGGCTGCTTTCCTCCTCACTTTCTAAGCCGCCCGAGGCTTCCAGAGCCCCGGCTAAGCGTTCTCCACGTCCCGTTGATCTCCCCGGAGGTCGTAACGGGGAATTACCTCCCTCCAGCGGACACGGCGGGTAAATACGCCACCTCTCGCACTTAGCGCACACACCCGTTGCTGCGCGTCCGGTGGCACTTTGAGCGGCCAAACGGCGGGAGTAACTGTCACTCTCTTAAGGTAGGCTCACTTGACATTTTTTTGAACCGTCCGTGGAGGCGACCGGGACCACCGGGACAGCCGGGAGGCCGTGCGCGCGGGCCAAGTGGCCAAAAATAGCTCCAAGCCCAGCGGATCGGCTGTTTGCAAGCACCGCGGATGAGATCGCGGAGCTTTATCCGACTTCCAGCGGCCGGTGCGCTCGCGCACTCCACCCGGCACCTCCGGGAGGCCGTGCGCGCGCGCCAAGTGGCCCAAAATAGCTCCAGCCCAGCGGATCGGCTGTTTACAAGCACCGCGGATGAGATCGCGGAGCATTATTCGACTTCCAGCGGCCCGTGCGCTCACGCACTCCACCCGGCACCTCCGGGAGGCCGTGCGCGCGCGCCAAGTGGCCGAAAATAGCTCCAAGACGACCGGATCGGCTGTTTACAAGCACCGCGGATGAGATCGCGGAGCTTTATGCGACTTCCAGCGGCCGGTGCGCTCGCGCACTCCACCCGGCACCTCCGGGAGGCCGTGCGCGCGCGCCAAGTGGCCCAAAATAGCTCCAGCCCAGCGGATCTGCACTTTACAAGCTCCGCGGATGAGATCGCGGAGCTTTATGCGACTTCCAGCGGCCGGCGCGCACGACGAGCGGACCCGGTGACGGTCCAGCTCCACCCGGTACCTCGCACGGCCCGCTTCTCCCCCCCGCGCGGACTTACGAGCGCTCGGGGAGACGTTCGGAAGCCGCCGGTGCCGTTGGAGCGGGGAAATACCTCCCTCCAGCGGACACGGCGAGTAAATACACCTTCGGCCAAACGGCGGGAGTAAGTATGACTCTCTTAAGGTAGCGGCACTCGACATCTTTTTAGCGGTTCGTGGAGGACCCGGCCGGTTCTCGGGGGTGCTTTTTCTCCTAACTCTCGACGCCCGAGGAGGCTTCCAGAGCCCCGGCTAAGCGTTTTACGCGGCCCGCTGAGCTTCCGGAGCACCTCCAGCCGGTTCCACGGGTGCTTTCCTCCTCACTCTTGACGCCCGAGGAGACTTCCAGCACCCCGGCTAAGCGTTTTACGCGGCCCGCTGAGCTTCCACAGCACCTCCAGCCGGTTCCCCGGGTGCATTCCTCCTCACTTTCTAAGCCGAACGAGGCTTCCAGAGCCCCGGCTAAGCGTTTTGCGCGGCCCGCTGAACTTCCACAGCACCTCCAGCCGGTTCCCCGAGTGCTTTCCTCATCACTTTATAAGCCGAACGAGGCTTCCAGAGCCCCGGCTAAGCGTTCTCCACGTCCCGCTGATCTCCCCGGAGGTCGTAACGGGGAAATACCTCCCTCTAGCGGACACGGCGGGTAAATACGCCACCTCTCGCACTTAGCGCACACTCGCGTTGCTGCGCGTCTGATGGCACTTTGAGCGGCCAAACGGCGGGAGTAACAATCACTCTCTTAAGGTAGGCTCACTTGAGATTTTTTTAACCGTCCGCGGAGGCGACCGGGACCACCGGGACAGCCGGGAGGCCGTGCGCGCGGGCCAAGTGGCCGAAAATAGCTCCAGGCCGACCGGATCGGCTAGTTGTAAGCACCGCGGATGAGATCGCGGAGCATTATTCGACTTCCAGCGGCCCGTGCGCTTACGCACGCCGCCCGGAACCTCCGGGAGGCCGTGCGCATGCGCAAGTGGCCGAAAATAGCTCCTAGCCGACCGGATCGGCTGTTTGTGAGCACCGCGGATGAGATCGCGGAGCTTCATTCGACTTCCAGCGGCCGGTGCGCTCACGCACTCCACCCGGCACCTCCGGGAGGCCGTGCGCGCGCGCCAAGTGGCCGAAAATAGCTCCAAGACGACCGGATCGGCTGTTTACAAGCACCGCGGATGAGATCGCGGAGCTTTATGCGACTTCCAGCGGCCGGTGCGCTCGCGCACTCCACCCGGCACCTCCGGGAGGCCGTGCGCGCGCGCCAAGTGGCCCAAAATAGCTCCAGCCCAGCGGATCTGCACTCCGCGGATGAGATCGCGGAGCTTTTTTCGACTTCCAGCGGCCGGCGCGCACGACGAGCGGACCCGGTGACGGTCCAGCTCCACCCGGTACCTCGCACGGCCCGCTTCTCCCCACCGCGCGGACTTCCGAGCGCTCGGGGAGACGTTCGGAAGCCGCCGGTGACGTTGGAGCGGGGAAATACCTCCCTCCAGCGGACACGGCGAGTAAATACACCTTCGGCCAAACGGCGGGAGTAACTATGACTCTCTTAAGGTAGCGGCACTCGACATCTTTTTCACGGTTCGTGGAGGACCCGGCCGGTTCTCGGGGGTGCTTTTTCTCCTAACTCTTGACGCCCGAGGAGGCTTCCAGAGCCTCGGCTAAGCGTTTTACGCGGCCCGCTGAGCTTCCACAGCACCTCCAGCCGGTTCTCATGAGGCTTTCCTCCTAACTCTTGACGCCCGAGGAGGCTTCCAGAGCCCCGGCTAAGCGTTTTACGCGGCCCGCCGAGCCTCCAGAGCACCTCCAGCCGGTTCCCCGGGTGCATTCCTCCTAACTCTTGACGCCCGAGGAGGCTTCCAGAGCCCCGGCTAAGCGTTTTACGCGGCCCGCCGAGCTTCCACAGCACCTCCAGCCGGTTCCCCGAGTGGTTTCCTCCTCACTTTCTAAGCCGAAAGAGGCTTCCAGAGCCCCGGCTAAGCGTTTTACGCGGCCCGCTGACCTTCCACAGCACCTCCAGCCGGTTCTAATGAGGCTTTCCTCCTAACTCTTGACGCCCGAGGAGGCTTCCAGAGCCCCGGCTAAGCGTTTTACGCGGCCCGCTGAGCTTCCACAGCACCTCCAGCCGGTTCTCCGGGTGCTCCCATCCTCACTGTTTAAGCCGAACGAGGCTTCCAGAGCCCCGGCTAAACGTTTTGCGCGGCCCGCTGAACTTCCACAGCACCCCCAGCCGGTTCCCCGCGTGCTTTCCACCTCACTTTCTAAGCCGAACGAGGCTTCCAGCGCCCCGGCTAAGCGTTCTCCGCGTCCCGGTGATCTTCCCGGAGGTCGTAACGGGGAAATACCTCCCTCCAGTGGACACGGAGAGAAATTACACCGCCTCTCGCACAGAGGCGGGTAAACGGCGGGAGTAACTGTGACTCTCTTAAGGTAGCCTGACTTGACATCTCTTTAACGGTTCGTGGATAAACACATGATATATACTACATATGATCGCATTTAAAGCCAAATAATACAAAATGAGCATTCGGTTATAAACACTGTATTCATCATGTTTATAGGCGATGTTAACATTTATATGTTTAATGTTTATAGGTGATGTTAATATTTATATATTTAATGTTTATAGGGGATGTTAATATTTATATATTTATTTTGTACATCATGTTATAGTTATACGACACTCGCTATTGGATCATGATGTGATCATATCGGCGGGAGTCGGCCCGGGCTCCGGGTGAAGAGGCCGAATTCTCGCCACTCGCGGCCGACCGGGGAACCAGCAGAGGCGGACGCATCGCGGCGCGAGAGCCCTTGGCACTTAGAAAAAATTTGGCAAAAGTTGCTCCGTGCTCCAGGTGAAGAGGCCGAATTCTCGCCACTCGTGGCCGACCGGGGAACCAGCAGAGGCGGACGCATCGCGGCGCGAGAGCCCTTGGCACTTAGAAAAAATTTGGCAAAAGTTGCTCCGCGCTCCAGGTGAAGAGGCCGAATTCTCGCCACTCGTGGCCGACCAGGGAACCAGCGAAGGCGGGTAGGCTTTCAAGAGAGCCCCGCCGGCTGGTCCGCGGGCCGAACGTGGTCCCGTCACCTACCGACAGCGGACGCCGACCCACGCCCGGCAGGAACCACCGAGAGGCGGACACGCTCTCCGACGAGCCCCGCCAGCCGGTCCGCGGCGGGAAATGCGCCCTCTGGCGGACACGCCGTTGTAAATGAATGGGGTTTGGCACTTAGTGCATTTTCGCAAAAGTTGAGCCGCGCTCCGGGCGAAGAGGCCGAATTCTCGCTACTCGTGGCCGACCAGGGAACCAGCGAAGGCGGGTAAGCATTCAAGAGTGCCCCGCCGGCTGGTCCGCGGGCCGATTATGGTCCCGTCACCTACCGACAGCGGACGCCGACCCACGCCCGGCAGGAACCACCGAGAGGCGGACACGCTCTCCGACGAGCCCCGCCGGCCGGTCCGCGGCGGGAAATGCGCCCTCTGGCGGACACGCCGTTGTAAATGAATGGGCTTTGGCACTTAGTGCATTTTCGCTGAAGTTGAGCCGCGCTCCGGGCGAAGAGGCCGAATTATCGCCACTCGTGGCCGACCAGGGAACCAGCGAAGGCGGGTAAGCTTTCAAGAGAGCCCCGCCGGCTGGTCCGCGGGCCAGTTATGGTCCCGTCACCTACCGACAGCGGACGCCGATCCACGCCCGGCAAGGAACCAGCGAGAGGCGGATACGCTCTCCGACGAGCCCCGCCGGCCGGTCCGCGGCGGGAAACGCGCCCTCTGGCGGACACGCCGTTGTAAATGAATGGGCTTTGGCACTTAGTGCATTTTCGCAGAAGTTGAGCCGCGCTCCGGACGAAGAGGCCGAATTCTCGCTACTCGTGGCCGACCGGGGAACCAGCGAAGGCGGGTAAGCTCTCAAGAGAGCCCCGCCGGCTGGTCCGCGGGCCAATTATGGTCCCGTCACCTACCGACAGCGGACGCCGATCCACGCCCGGCAAGGACCACCCAGAGGCGGACACGCTCTCCGACGAGCCCCGCCGGCCGGTCCGCGGCGGGAAACGCGCCCTCTGGCGGACACGCCGTTGTAAATGAATGGGGTTTGGCACTTAGTGCATTTTCGCAGAAGTTGAGCCGCGCTCCGGGCGAAGAGGCCGAATTCTCGCTACTCGTGGCCCACCAGGGAACCAGCGAAGGCGGGTAAGCTCTCAAGAGAGCCCCGCCGGCTGGTCCGCGGGCCAATTATGGTCCCGTCACCTACCGACAGCGGACGCCGACCCACGCCCGCTAAGAACCACCGAGAGGCGGACACGCTCTCCGACGAGCCCCGCCGGCCGGTCCGCGGCGGGAAATGCGCCCTCTGGCGGACACGTCGTTGTAAATGAATGGGCTTTGGCACTTAGTGCATTTTGGCACAAGTTGAGCCGCGCTCCGGGCGAAGAGGCCGAATTATCGCTACTCGCGGCCGACCGGGGAACCAGCGAAGGCGGGTAAGCTTTCTAGGGAGTCCCGCCGGCTGGTCCGCGGGCCGAACGTGGTCCCGTAAAGTACCGACAGCGGACGCCGACCCACGCCCGGCAAGGACCACCCAGAGGCGGACACGCTCTCCGACGAGCCCCGCCGGCCGGTCCGCGGCGGGAAATGCGCCCTCTGGCGGACACGCCGTTGTAAATGAATGGGCTTTGGCACTTAGTGCATTTTCGAATAAGTTGAGCTGCGCTCCGGGCGAAGAGGCCGAATTCTCGCTACTCGTGGCCCACCAGCGAACCAGCGAAGGCGGGTAAGCTCTCAAGAGAGCCCCGCCGGCTGGTCCGCGGGCCGAACGTGGTCCCGTCACCGACCGACAGCGGACGCCGACCCACGCCCGGCAAGGACCACCGAGAGGCGGATAACGGCGCACACCGCGAACGGCGGGTGGCGGTCGCTGGGTGGCGGTCGGCTGGTGGCGGTCGGGGGGTGGCGGTCGGGGGGTGGCGGTCGGGGATGGTGCTTGGGGATGGTGCTTGGGGACCGGTGGCGCCGGAGGCGCACACCGCGAACGGCTGGTGGCGGTCGGCTGGTGGCGGTCGGCTGGTGGCGGTCGGCTGGTGGCGGTCGGGGGGTGGCGGTCGGGGGGTGGCGGTCGGGGATGGTGCTTGGGGATGGTGCTTGGGGACCGGTGGCGCCGGAGGCGCACACCGCGAACGGCTGGTGGCGGTCGGCTGGTGGCGGTCGGCTGGTGGCGGTCGGCTGGTGGCGGTCGGGGGGTGGCGGTCGGGGGGTGGCGGTCGGGGATGGTGCTTGGGGATGGTGCTTGGGACCGGTGGCGCCGGAGGCGCACACCGCGAACGGCTGGTGGCGGTCGGCTGGTGGCGGTCGGCTGGTGGCGGTCGGCTGGTGGCGGTCGGGGGGTGGCGGTCGGGGGGTGGCGGTCGGGGATGGTGCTTGGGGATGGTGCTTGGGACCGGTGGCGCCGGAGGCGCACACCGCGAACGGCTGGTGGCGGTCGGCTGGTGGCGGTCGGCTGGTGGCGGTCGGCTGGTGGCGGTCGGGGGGTGGCGGTCGGGGGGTGGCGGTCGGGGATGGTGCTTGGGGATGGTGCTTGGGACCGGTGGCGCCGG
>NW_028284057.1:285000-305000 GCF_059516105.1 Syngnathus floridae
GAGCCTTTCGCCCTCGGCCGGTGTCGGTCAACGTGTGGGTTTGGGGGGAAGGACGGCTGCCGGGAGCAGACAGCCGTCCCCGGGTGGGGTGTACAGTCCTTCCACCGCGGCCGCCGGGAGCAGACGGCCGTCGAGCGATTCTGCCATTGTTCCTAGGACTTTGTACATTTTAAAGACCCTCCGCGCGGGCCGCTGATCCCGCTCGGTCGCTCCGGCCTGTGTTTAAGGAGGCGGCCGGTCCTCCCATTCTGCCAGTGTTCCTTGGACTTTGAATATTTCAAAGTCTTTCCGCTCCGGGCTAGGGCGGGTGAGGTCGTCTCGAACCACGTGCCTGAAGGCCGCCTCGCGCCGGATGCAGGCCCCGCTCTGTCGTGCGGTGTGACCGTCCAACGCGGGCATCGCTAGATTAGCCGTGGCCACGATCCTTCCACACCGCGAGCCTTTCGCCCTCGGCCGGTGTCGGTCAACGTGTGGGTTTGGGGGGAAGGACGGCTGCCGGGAGCAGACAGCCGTCCCCGGGTGGGGTGTACAGTCCTTCCACCGCGGCCGCCGGGAGCAGACGGCCGTCGAGCGATTCTGCCATTGTTCCTAGGACTTTGTACATTTTAAAGACCCTCCGCGCGGGCCGCTGATCCCGCTCGGTCGCTCCGGCCTGTGTTTAAGGAGGCGGCCGGTCCTCCCATTCTGCCAGTGTTCCTTGGACTTTGAATATTTCAAAGTCTTTTCGCTCCGGGCTAGGGCGGGTGAGGTCGTCTCGAACCACGTGCCTGAAGGCCGCCTCGCGCCGGATGCAGGCCCCGCTCTGTCGTGCGGTGTGACCGTCCAACGCGGGCATCGCTAGATTAGCCGTGGCCACGATCCTTCCACACCGCGAGCCTTTCGCCCTCGGCTGATGTTCGGCCAACGTGTGGGGAGGGGGTTATGGACGGCTGCCGGGAGCAGACAGCCGTCCCCGGGAGGGGAGACTTCACGGCGGCCGCCGGGAGCAGACGGCCGTCGAGAGATTCTGCCAGTGTTCCTTGGACTTTATTTCAAAGTCTTTCCGCTCCGGGCTAGGGCGGGTGAGGTCGTCTCGAACCACGTGCCTGAAGGCCGCCTCGCGCCGGATGCAGGCCCCGCTCTGTCGTGCGGTGTGACCGTCCAACGCGGGCATCGCTAGATTAGCCGTGGCCACGATCCTTCCACACCGCGAGCCTTTCGCCCTCGGCCGGTGGTCGCTCAACGCGCGGGCCGCTGATCCCGCTCCATCTCTCCGGCCTGTGTTTAAGGAGGCGGCCGGTCCTCCCATTCTGCCAGTGTTCCTTGGACTTGTGAAAGTCTTTCCGCTCCGGGCTAGGGCGGGTGAGGTCGTCTCGAACCACGTGCCTGAAGGCCGCCTCGCGCCGGATGCAGGCCCCGCTCTGTCGTGCGGTGTGACCGTCCAACGCGGGCATCGCTAGATTAGCCGTGGCCACGATCCTTCCACACCGCGAGCCTTTCGCCCTCGGCTGGTGTTCGTCCAACGTGTGGGGAGGGGGTTAAGGACGGCTGCCGGGAGCAGACAGCCGTCCCCGGGAGGGGAGACTTCACGGCGGCCGCCGGGAGCAGACGGCCGTCGAGAGATTCTGCCAGCGTTCCTTGTACTTTGAATATTTCACGGCCGTGCTCGCACTTAGGAAATTTTCGAGCGCTGTGGCACTTAGACATTTTTCGTCAAGCGTGGCACTTAGAAATTTTTCGTCAAGAGAGGCACTTAGACATTTTTCGTCAAGAGTGACACTTAGAAAATTTTTCACTCTCTTTGTGCCTTCCAGGGTGCTGTGCAACCCTGCGTGTTGTGTTCCCACCGAGCAAGGGGCGCTGCTGGCGGCCATGACCAAGCGCTCGGCACCGGGCCCTTTCATTTTGTGGGGTAAATTATGCGCCCCCCATGCTCGTTCTGACTATATTTTGCGAAAGGGGGGTAAATCGTTGATGAGTACGCTGACTAGGGGGACCATTTAGCGTACTCTGGCGCACCTGAAGACCAAAGTTGGTACTGCACCCTCCCCCTGGTACCCCAGCCCCTGGTACCTAAAGAGGGAGAGGCCGAATTTTCGCTTTTTGGGGCCGACCGAGGGAACCAGCCGAGGCGGACACTTTTCGGCTCAAGAGCCGTTGGCACTTAGAAAAAATTCGCACAAGTTGGCAGGGCTACCAGGGGAAGAGGCCGAATTTTCGCTTTTGAAGGCCGACCGCGGGAACCAGCCGAGGCGGACACTTTTCGGCTCAAGAGCCGTTGGCACTTAGAAAATATTTGCCAAACTTGGCTTGACTTCCAGGAGAAGAGGCCGAATTTTCACTTTTGGTGGCCGACCTGGGGAACCAGCCGAGGCGGACACTTTACGCTGGTTGAGTCGTTGGCACTTAGAAAATATTCGCCAAACTTGGCAAGACTTCCAGGAGAAGAGGCCGAATTTTCACTTTTGGTGGCCGACCTGGGGAACCAGCCGAGGCGGACACTTTACGCTGGTTGAGTCGTTGGCACTTAGAAAATATTTGCCAAACTTGGCTTGACTTCCAGGAGAAGAGGCCGAATTTTCACTTTTCATGGCCGTTATGGGGAACCAGCCGAGGCGGACACTTTGCGCTGGTTGAGTCGTTGGCACTTAGAAAATATTTGCCAAACTTGGCTTGACTTCCAGGAGAAGAGGCCGAATTTTCACTTTTGGTGGCCGTTATGGGGAACCAGCCGAGGCGGACACTTTAGGCTGGTTGAGTCGTTGGCACTCAGAAAATATTCGCCAAACTTGGCCAGACTTCCAGGAGAAGAGGCCGAATTTTCACTTTTGGTGACCGACCTGGGGAACCAGCCGAGGCGGACACTTTACGCTGGTTGAGTCGTTGGCACTTAGAAAATATTTGCCAAACTTGGCTTGACTTCCAGGAGAAGAGGCCGAATTTTCACTTTTGGTGGCCGACCTGGGGAACCAGCCGAGGCGGACACTTTTCGGCTCAAGAGCCGTTGGCACTTAGAAAATATTTGCCAAACTTGGCTTGACTTCCAGGAGAAGAGGCCGAATTTTCACTTTTGGTGGCCGTTATGGGGAACCAGCCGAGGCGGACACTTTTCGGCTCAAGAGCCGTTGGCACTTAGAAAATATTTGCCAAACATGGCTTGACTTCCAGGAGAAGAGGCCGAATTTTCACTTTTGGTGGCCGTTATGGGGAACCAGCCGAGGCGGACACTTTACGCTGGTTGAGTCGTTGGCACTTAGAAAATATTCGCCAAACTTGGCTTGACTTCCAGGAGAAGAGGCCGAATTTTCACTTTTGGTGGCCGACCTGGGGAACCAGCCGAGGCGGACACTTTACGCTGGTTGAGTCGTTGGCACTTAGAAAATATCTGCCAAACTTGGCTTGACTTCCAGGAGAAGAGGCCGAATTTTCACTTTTGGTGACCGACCTGGGGAACCAGCCGAGGCGGACACTTTACGCTGGTTGAGTCGTTGGCACTTAGAAAATATTTGCCAAACTTGGCTTGACTTCCAGGAGAAGAGGCCGAATTTTCACTTTTGGTGGCCGACCTGGGGAACCAGCCGAGGCGGACACTTTACGCTGGTTGAGTCGTTGGCACTTAGAAAATATTCGCCAAACTTGGCAAGACTTCCAGGAGAAGAGGCCGAATTTTCACTTTTCATGGCCGTTATGGGGAACCAGCCGAGGCGGACACTTTACGCTGGTTGAGTCGTTGGCACTTAGAAAATATTTGCCAAACTTGGCTTGACTTCCAGGAGAAGAGGCCGAATTTTCACTTTTCATGGCCGTTATGGGGAACCAGCCGAGGCGGACACTTTGCGCTGGTTGAGTCGTTGGCACTTAGAAAATATTTGCCAAACTTGGCTTGACTTCCAGGAGAAGAGGCCGAATTTTCACTTTTGGTGGCCGTTATGGGGAACCAGCCGAGGCGGACACTTTAGGCTGGTTGAGTCGTTGGCACTCAGAAAATATTCGCCAAACTTGGCCAGACTTCCAGGAGAAGAGGCCGAATTTTCACTTTTGGTGACCGACCTGGGGAACCAGCCGAGGCGGACACTTTACGCTGGTTGAGTCGTTGGCACTTAGAAAATATTTGCCAAACTTGGCTTGACTTCCAGGAGAAGAGGCCGAATTTTCACTTTTGGTGGCCGACCTGGGGAACCAGCCGAGGCGGACACTTTACGCTGGTTGAGTCGTTGGCACTTAGAAAATATTCGCCAAACTTGGCAAGACTTCCAGGAGAAGAGGCCGAATTTTCACTTTTGGTGGCCGACCTGGGGAACCAGCCGAGGCGGACACTTTACGCTGGTTGAGTCGTTGGCACTTAGAAAATATTTGCCAAACTTGGCTTGACTTCCAGGAGAAGAGGCCGAATTTTCACTTTTCATGGCCGTTATGGGGAACCAGCCGAGGCGGACACTTTGCGCTGGTTGAGTCGTTGGCACTTAGAAAATATTTGCCAAACTTGGCTTGACTTCCAGGAGAAGAGGCCGAATTTTCACTTTTGGTGGCCGTTATGGGGAACCAGCCGAGGCGGACACTTTAGGCTGGTTGAGTCGTTGGCACTCAGAAAATATTCGCCAAACTTGGCCAGACTTCCAGGAGAAGAGGCCGAATTTTCACTTTTGGTGACCGACCTGGGGAACCAGCCGAGGCGGACACTTTACGCTGGTTGAGTCGTTGGCACTTAGAAAATATTTGCCAAACTTGGCTTGACTTCCAGGAGAAGAGGCCGAATTTTCACTTTTGGTGGCCGACCTGGGGAACCAGCCGAGGCGGACACTTTACGCTGGTTGAGTCGTTGGCACTTAGAAAATATTCGCCAAACTTGGCAAGACTTCCAGGAGAAGAGGCCGAATTTTCACTTTTGGTGGCCGACCTGGGGAACCAGCCGAGGCGGACACTTTACGCTGGTTGAGTCGTTGGCACTTAGAAAATATTCGCCAAACTTGGCCAGACTTCCAGGAGAAGAGGCCGAATTTTCACTTGTTCTGGCCGACCTGGGGAACCAGACGAGGCGGACACTTTACGGCTGTTGAGTCGTTGGCACTTAGAAAATATTTGCCAAACTTGGCTTGACTTCCAGGAGAAGAGGCCGAATTTTCACTTTTGGTGGCCGTTATGGGGAACCAGCCGAGGCGGACACTTTAGGCTGGTTGAGTCGTTGGCACTCAGAAAATATTCGCCAAACTTGGCCAGACTTCCAGGAGAAGAGGCCGAATTTTCACTTGTGGTACCCGACCTGGGGAACCAGCCGAGGCGGACACTTTAGGCTGGTTGAGTCGTTGGCACTTAGAAAATATTCGCCAAACTTGGCCAGACTTCCAGGAGAAGAGGCCGAATTTTCACTTGTTCTGGCCGTTATGGGGAACCAGCCGAGGCGGACACTTTACGCTGGTTGAGTCGTTGGCACTTAGAAAATATTCGCCAAACTTGGCCAGACTTCCAGGAGAAGAGGCCGAATTTTCACTTGTTCTGGCCGACCTGGGGAACCAGACGAGGCGGACACTTTACGGCTGTTGAGTCGTTGGCACTTAGAAAATATTCGCCAAACTTGGCCAGACTTCCAGGAGAAGAGGCCGAATTTTCACTTGTTCTGGCCGACCTGGGGAACCAGACGAGGCGGACACATCACCCCGCAAGTGACGTTGGCACTTTGAAAATATTCGCCAAACTTGGCCAGACTTCCAGGAGAAGAGGCCGAATTTTCACTTGTTCTGGCCGACCTGGGGAACCAGACGAGGCGGACACATCACCCCGCAAGTGCCGTTGGCACTTTGAAAATATTCGCCAAACTTGGCCAGACTTCCAGGAGAAGAGGCCGAATTTTCACTTGTTCTGGCCGACCTGGGGAACCAGACGAGGCGGACACATCACCCCGCAAGTGCCGTTGGCACTTTGAAAATATTCGCCAAACTTGGCCGGACTTCCAGGAGAAGAGGCCGAATTTTCACTTTTTCTGGCCGACCTGGGGAACCAGACGAGGCGGACACATCACCCCGCAAGTGCCGTTGGCACTTTGAAAATATTCGAAACTTCCATCAAACACACATCGGCTTTTTCGCCGTCGCTGTCCGGCCTGGGCACCATCGTGGCTCGGACAGTTCGTGTGCCAGCTTCCGTTGGCACTTAGAACATTTTTCAAAATAAAAATAAACAGTCCTGCACATACGTGCCGACTATATTTTGCGAAAGGGGAGTAAACCGATGAGTACACTAACTAGGGGGACCAACAGACCGTAGTGGTCTCCCCTGGTACCTAAATGCATACCCCTGGTACCTCAGCAACTACCCCTGGTACCTAAATGCGTTCCCCTGGTACCTCAGAGAGGCCGAATTATCACATTCCGTGGCCGAACTAGGGAACCGGACGAGGCGGACACTTTTCCGGGAGAGACCCGATGGCACTTAGAAAATATTCGCTCAAGTTGGCAGGACTTCCAGAGCAAGAGGCCGAATTTTCGCTCGTTCGGGCCGACTCGGGGAACCAGCCGAGTCGGACACGTTACGGCAGAATAGCCGTTGGCACTTAGAAAATATTCGCTAAAGTTTGTCGGACTTCCAGAGCAAGAGGCCGAATTTTCACAATATGTGGCCGAACTAGGGAACCGGACGAGTCGGACACTTTTCCGGGCAAGACCCGATGGCACTTAGAAAATATTCGCTCAAGTTGGCAGGACTTCCAGAGCAAGAGGCCGAATTTTCACATTATGTGGCCGAACTAGGGAACCAGCCGAGTCGGACAATTTTCCGGGCAAGACCCGATGGCACTTAGAAAATATTCGCTCAAGTTGGCAGGACTTCCAGAGCAAGAGGCCGAATTTTCGCTCGTTCGGGCCGACTCGGGGAACCAGACGAGTCGGACACTTTTCCGGGCAAGACCCGATGGCACTTAGAAAATATTCGCTCAAGTTGGCAGGACTTCCAGAGCAAGAGGCCGAATTTTCACATTATGTGGCCGAACTAGGGAACCAGCCGAGTCGGACACTTTTCCGGGCAAGACCCGATGGCACTTAGAAAATATTCGCTCAAGTTGGCAGGACTTCCAGAGCAAGAGGCCGAATTTTCACATTATGTGGCCGAACTAGGGAACCGGACGAGTCGGACACTTTTCCGGGCAAGACCCGATGGCACTTAGAAAATATTCGCTCAAGTTGGCAGGACTTCCAGAGCAAGAGGCCGAATTTTCACATTATGTGGCCGAACTAGGGAACCGGCCGAGTCGGACACTTTTCCGGGCAAGACCCGATGGCACTTAGAAAATATTCGCTCAAGTTGGCAGGACTTCCAGAGCAAGAGGCCGAATTTTCACATTATGTGGCCGACTCGGGGAACCAGCCGAGTCGGACACTTCTCCGGGCAAGACCCGATGGCACTTAGAAAATATTCGCTCAAGTTGGCAGGACTTCCAGAGCAAGAGGCCGAATTTTCACATTATGTGGCCGACTCGGGGAACCAGCCGAGTCGGACACTTCTCCGGGCAAGACCCGATGGCACTTAGAAAATATTCGCTCAAGTTGGCAGGACTTCCAGAGCAAGAGGCCGAATTTTCACATTATGTGGCCGAACTAGGGAACCAGCCGAGTCGGACACTTTTCCGGGCAAGACCCGATGGCACTTAGAAAATATTCGCTCAAGTTGACAGGACTTCCAGAGCAAGAGGCCGAATTTTCACATTATGTGGCCGAACTAGGGAACCAGCCGAGTCGGACACTTTTCCGGGCAAGACCCGATGGCACTTAGAAAATATTCGCTCAAGTTGGCAGGACTTCCAGAGCGAGAGGCCGAATTTTCACATTATGTGGCCGAACTAGGGAACCGGACGAGTCGGACACTTTTCCGGGCAAGACCCGATGGCACTTAGAAAATATTCGCTCAAGTTGGCAGGACTTCCAGAGCAAGAGGCTGAATTTTCTCTTTCTCTGGCCGACTCGGGGAACCAGCCGAGTCGGACACTTTTCCGGGCAAGACCCGATGGCACTTAGAAAATATTCGCTCAAGTTGGCAGGACTTCCAGAGCAAGAGGCCGAATTTTCGCTCGTTCGGGCCGACTCGGGGAACCGGACGAGTCGGACACTTTTCCGGGCAAGACCCGATGGCACTTAGAAAATATTCGCTCAAGTTGGCAGGACTTCCAGAGCAAGAGGCCGAATTTTCGCTCGTTCGGGCCGACTCGGGGAACCAGCCGAGTCGGACACTTTTCCGGGCAAGACCCGATGGCACTTAGAAAATATTCGCTCAAGTTGGCAGGACTTCCAGAGCGAGAGGCTGAATTTTCACTTTTTCTGGCCGACTCGGGGAACCAGCCGAGTCGGACACTTTTCCGGGCAAGACCCGATGGCACTTAGAAAATATTCGCTCAAGTTGGCAGGACTTCCAGAGCAAGAGGCCGAATTTTCGCTCGTTCGGGCCGACTCGGGGAACCAGCCGAGTCGGACACTTTTCCGGGAGAGACCCGATGGCACTTAGAAAATATTCGCTCAAGTCGGCAGGACTTCCAGAGCGAGAGGCCGAATTTTCGCTCGTTCGGGCCGACTCGGGGAACCAGCCGAGTCGGACACGTTACGGCAGAATAGCCGTTGGCACTTTGAAAATATTCGCTCAAGTTGGCAGGACTTCCAGAGCAAGAGGCCGAATTTTCGCTCGTTCGGGCCGACTCGGGGAACCAGCCGAGTCGGACACGTTACGGCAGAATAGCCGTTGGCACTTTGAAAATATTCGCTCAAGTTGGCAGGACTTCCAGAGCAAGAGGCTGAATTTTCGCTCGTTCGGGCCGACTCGGGGAACCAGCCGAGTCGGACACATTACGGCCGAACACCCGTTGGCACTTAGAAAATATTCGCCAAAGTCGGCCGGACTTCCAGGCGAAGAGGCTGAATTTTCGCTCGTTCGGGCCGACTCGGGGAACCAGCCGAGTCGGACACATTTCGGCGTAACACCCGTTGGCACTTAGAAAATATTCGCCAAAGTTCGTTGGACCTCCAGGCGAAGAGGCCGAATTTTCGCTCGTTCGGGCCGACTCGGGGAACCAGCCGAGTCGGACACATTACGGCCGAACACCCGTTGGCACTTAGAAAATATTCGCCAAAGTTCGTCGGACTTCCAGGCGAAGAGGCCGAATTTTCGCTCGTTCGGGCCGACTCGGGGAACCAGCCGAGTCGGACACATTTCGGCGCAACACCCGTTGGCACTTAGAAAATATTCGCCCAAGTCGGCCGGACTTCCAGGCGAAGAGGCCGAATTTTCACTTTTTCTGGCCGACCGGAGGAACCAGCCGCGTCGGACACATTACGGTGTAACACCCGTTGGCACTTAGAAAATATTCGCCAAAGTTCGTCGGACCTCCAGAGCGAGAGGCCGAATTTTCACTTTTTCTGGCCGACCGGAGAACCAGCCGAGGCGGACACATCACGCCGCTTTTGCCGTTGGCATATTCGAAACTTCCAGAAGCGGCTTTTTCGCCGTCGCTGTCCGGCCTGGGCACCATCGTGGCTCGGACACGTCGTGTGCCAGCGTCCGCTGGCACTTAGAAAATTTTTCAAAATAAAAATAAACAGTCCTGCACATACGTGCCCACTATATTTTGCGAAAGGGGAGTAAACCGTCGATGAGTACGCTGACTAGTGGGACCAACCATCGCGCTCTGGCGCACCTGAAGACCAAAGTTGGTACTGCACCCTACCCCTGGTACCCAAACGGGGTAGAGGCCGAATTTTCGCATTTGGCGGCCGACCTAGGGAACCAGAAGAGGCGGACACTTTTCCGAGCAAGTGCCGATGGCACTTCCAGAGCGAGAGGCCGAATAATCGTAATTTGTGGCCGACTTGGGAACCAGCGAAGGCGGATAGGAAGTGGAGTGGGTCCCGCCGGCTGGTCCGCGGGCCAATTGCGGTCCCGCGAGTTAGCGATCGCGGTCCGGAATTCTAGCCGACTTGGGAACCAGCGAATGCGGATAGGAAGTCAAGCGGGTCCCGCCGGCTGGTCCGCGGGCCAATTGCGGTCCCGCGAGTTAGCGATCGCGGTCCGGAATTCTAGCCGACTTGGGAACCAGCGAAGGCGAATAGGAAGTCAAGTGGGTCCCGCCGGCTGGTCCGCGGGCCAATTGCGGTCCCGCGAGTTAGCGATCGCGGTCCGGAATTCTAGCCGACTTGGGAACCAGCGAAGGCGGATGGGTGGTCACCGAGGTCCCGCCGGCTGGTCCGCGGGCCATTTAGGGTCCCGCGAGTTAGCGGTCGCGGTCCGGAATTCTACCCGGCCGGGGACCACCGCGAGGCGGATGGGTCTTCACCGAGGTCCCGCCGGCTGGTCCGCGGGCCATTTAGGGTCCCGCGAGGTACCGATCGCGGCCCGGAATTCTACCCGGCCAGGGACCACCGCGAGGCGGATGGGTCTTCACCGAGGTCCCG
Organism: Syngnathus floridae; assembly: GCF_059516105.1. NCBI lineage: Eukaryota > Metazoa > Chordata > Actinopteri > Syngnathiformes > Syngnathidae > Syngnathus > Syngnathus floridae. Next base: position 295,404 of record NW_028284057.1, read on the forward strand.
CCGGCTGGTCCGCGGGCCATTTAGGGTCCCGCGAGGTACCGATCGCGGCCCGGAATTCTAGCCGGCCGGGGACCACCGCGAGGCGGATGGGTCTTCACCGAGGTCCCGCCGGCTGGTCCGCGGGCCATTTAGGGTCCCGCGAGGTACCGGTCGCGGTCCGGAATTCTACCCGGCCAGGGACCACCGCGAGGCGGATGGGTCTTCACCGAGGTCCCGCCGGCTGGTCCGCGGGCCATTTAGGGTCCCGCGAGGTACCGATCGCGGTCCGGAATTCTACCCGGCCAGGGACCACCGCGAGGCGGATGGGTCTTCACCGAGGTCCCGCCGGCTGGTCCGCGGGCCATTTAGGGTCCCGCGAATTACCGATCGCGGTCCGGAATTCTAGCCGGCCAGGGACCACCGCGAGGCGGATGGGTTGTCACCGAGGTCCCGCCGGCTGGTCCGCGGGCCATTTAGGGTCCCGCGAGTTAGCGATCGCGGTCCGGAATTCTAGCCGACTTGGGAACCAGCGAAGGCGGATAGGAAGTCAAGTGGGTCCCGCCGGCTGGTCCGCGGGCCATTTAGGGTCCCGCGAATTACCGATCGCGGTCCGGAATTCTAGCCGGCCAGGGACCACCGCGAGGCGGATGGGTGGTCACCGAGGTCCCGCCGGATGGTCCGCGGGCCATTTAGGGTCCCGCAAATTACCGATCGCGGTCCGGATTTCTAGCCGGCCGGGGACCACCGCGAGGCGGATGGGTCTTCACCGAGGTCCCGCCGGCTGGTCCGCGGGCCATTTAGGGTCCCGCGAGGTACCGATCGCGGCCCGGAATTCTAGCCGGCCGGGGACCACCGCGAGGCGGATGGGTCTTCACCGAGGTCCCGCCGGCTGGTCCGCGGGCCATTTAGGGTCCCGCGAGGTACCGGTCGCGGTCCTGAATTCTACCCGGCCAGGGACCACCGCGAGGCGGATGGGTCTTCACCGAGGTCCCGCCGGCTGGTCCGCGGGCCATTTAGGGTCCCGCGAGGTACCGATCGCGGTCCGGAATTCTACCCGGCCAGGGACCACCGCGAGGCGGATGGGTCTTCACCGAGGTCCCGCCGGCTGGTCCGCGGGCCATTTAGGGTCCCGCGAATTACCGATCGCGGTCCGGAATTCTAGCCGGCCAGGGACCACCGCGAGGCGGATGGGTTGTCACCGAGGTCCCGCCGGCTGGTCCGCGGGCCATTTAGGGTCCCGCGAGTTAGCGATCGCGGTCCGGAATTCTAGCCGACTTGGGAACCAGCGAAGGCGGATAGGAAGTCAAGTGGGTCCCGCCGGCTGGTCCGCGGGCCATTTAGGGTCCCGCGAATTAGCGATCGCGGTCCGGAATTCTAGCCGGCCAGGGACCACCGCGAGGCGGATGGGTGGTCACCGAGGTCCCGCCGGATGGTCCGCGGGCCATTTAGGGTCCCGCGAATTACCGATCGCGGTCCGGAATTCTAGCCGGCCGGGGACCACCGCGAGGCGGATGGGTCTTCACCGAGGTCCCGCCGGCTGGTCCGCGGGCCATTTAGGGTCCCGCGAGTTACCGATCGCGGTCCGGAATTCTACCCGGCCAGGGACCACCGCGAGGCGGATGGGTGGTCACCGAGGTCCCGCCGGCTGGTCCGCGGGCCATTTAGGGTCCCGCGAGGTACCGATCGCGGTCCGGAATTCTACCCGGCCGGGGACCACCGCGAGGCGGATGGGTGGTCACCGAGTTCCCGCCGGCTGGTCCGCGGGCCATTTAGGGTCCCGCGAGTTAGCGATCGCGGTCCGGAATTCTACCCGGCCAGGGACCACCGCGAGGCGGATGGGTGGTCACCGAGGTCCCGCCGGATGGTCCGCGGGCCATTTAGGGTCCCGCAAATTACCGATCGCGGTCCGGAATTCTAGCCGGCCAGGGACCACCGCGAGGCGGATGGGTGGTCACCGAGGTCCCGCCGGCTGGTCCGCGGGCCATTTAGGGTCCCGCGAGTTAGCGATCGCGGTCCAGAATTCTAGCCGGCCGGGGACCACCGCGAGGCGGATAGGTCTTCACCGAGGTCCCGCCGGCTGGTCCGCGGGCCATTTAGGGTCCCGCGAGTTAGCGATCGCGGTCCGGAATTCTACCCGGCCGGGGACCACCGCGAGGCGGATGGGTGGTCACCGAGGTCCCGCCGGCTGGTCCGCGGGCCATTTAGGGTCCCGCGAGTTAGCGATCGCGGTCCGGAATTCTACCCGGCCAGGGACCACCGCGAGGCGTATGGGTCGTCACCGAGGTCCCGCCGGCTGGTCCGCGGGCCATTTAGGGTCCCGCGAGTTACCGGTCGCGGCCCGGAATTCTAGCCGGCCCGGAGCCACCCAGAGGCCGTGCACACGCGCCGGGGGGCCGGAAATACCTCCAGCCGAGCGGACATGCACTTTATAAGCACCTTGGACGAGATGGCTGAGCCTTACTCGACTTCCAGCACCCCGGCTAAGCGTTCTCCACGGCCCGCTGTGCTTCCAGAAGACCTCCAGCCGGTCCTCATGGTGCTTTCCTCCTCACTCTCCCAGCCGAACGAGGCTTCCAGAGCCCCGGCTAAGCGTTTTACGCGTCCCGGTGATCTCCCCGGAGCTTGTAACGGGGAATTAGCTCCCTCCAGCGGACACGGCGGGTAAATACGCCAGCTCTCGCACTTAGCGCACACTCGCGTTGCTGCGCGTCCGATGGCACTTTGAGCGGCCAAACGGCGGGAGTAACTGTCACTCTCTTAAGGTAGGCTCACTTGAGATTTTTTTAACCGTCCGCGGAGGCGACCGGGACCACCGGGACAGCCGGGAGGCCGTGCGCGCGGGCCAAGTGGCCGAAAATAGCTCCAGGCCGGCCGGATCGGCTAGTTGTAAGCACCGCGGATGAGATCGCGGAGCATTATTCGACTTCCAGCGGCCCGTGCGCTTACGCACGCCGCCCGGAACCTCCGGGAGGCCGTGCGCATGCGCAAGTGGCCGAAAATAGCTCCAAGCCGACCGGATCTGCACTTTACAAGCTCCGCGGATGAGATCGCGGAGCTTTATGCGACTTCCAGCGGCCGGTGCGCTCGCGCACTCCACCCGGCACCTCCGGGAGGCCGTGCGCGCGCGCCAAGTGGCCCAAAATAGCTCCGGCCCAGCGGATCTGCACTTTACAAGCTCCGCGGATGAGATCGCGGAGCTTTATGCGACTTCCAGCGGCCGGCGCGCACGACGAGCGGACCCGGTGACGGTCCAGCTCCACCCGGTACCTCGCACGGCCCGCTTCTCCCCCCCGCGCGGACTTCCGAGCGCTCGGGGAGACGTTCGGAAGCCGCCGGTGCCGTTGGAGCGGGGAAATACCTCCCTCCAGCGGACACGGCGAGTAAATACACCTTCGGCCAAACGGCGGGAGTAAGTATGACTCTCTTAAGGTAGCGGCACTCGACATCTTTTTAGCGGTTCGTGGACGACCCGGCCGGTTCTCGGGGGTGCTTTTTCTCCTAACTCTTGACCCCCGAGGAGGCTTCCAGAGCCCCGGCTAAGCGTTTTACGCGGCCCGCTGAGCTTCCGGAGCACCTCCAGCCGGTTCCACGGGTGCTTTCCTCCTCACTCTTGACGCCCGAGGAGACTTCCAGCACCCCGGCTAAGCGTTTTACGCGGCCCGCTGAGCTTCCACAGCACCTCCAGCCGGTTCCCCGGGTGCATTCCTCCTCACTTTCTAAGCCGAACGAGGCTTCCAGAGCCCCGGCTAAGCGTTTTGCGCGGCCCGCTGAACTTCCACAGCACCTCCAGCCGGTTCCCCGAGTGCTTTCCTCATCACTTTATAAGCCGAACGAGGCTTCCAGAGCCCCGGCTAAGCGTTTTACGCGGCCCGCTGAACTTCCAGAGCACCTCCAGCCGCTTCTCCGGGTGCTTTCCTCCTCACTTTACAAGCCGAACGAGGCTTCCAGAGCCCCGGCTAAGCGTTCTCCGCGTCCCGCTGATCTTCCCGGAGCTTGTAACGGGGAATTACCTCCCTCCAGCGGACACGGCGGGTAAATACGCCACCTCTCGCACTTAGCGCACACTCGCGTTGCTGCGCGTCTGGTGGCACTCTGAGCGGCCAAACGGCGGGAGTAACTGTCACTCTCTTAAGGTAGGCTCACTTGAGATTTTTTTGAACGGTTCGTGGATAAATATATGAGATATACTACATATGATCGCATTTATAGTCAAATCATATTGAAATATTCTCCGGGTGCTTTCCTCCTCACTTCCTAAGCCGAAGGAGGCTTCCAGAGCCCCGGCTAAGCGTTTTACGCGGCCCGCTGAACTTCCACAGCACCTCCAGCCGGTTCCCCGAGTGCTTTCCTCCTCACTTTATAAGCCGAACGAGGCTTCCAGAGCCCCGGCTAAGCGTTTTACGCGGCCCGCTGGACTTCCAGAGCACCTCCAGCCGGTTCTCATGATGCATTCCTCCTCACTTTCTAAGCCGAACGAGGCTTCCAGAGCCCCGGCTAAGCGTTCTCCACGTCCCGCTGATCTCCCCGGAGCTTGTAACGGGGAAATACCTCCCTCTAGCGGACACGGCGGGTAAATACGCCACCTCTCGCACTTAGCGCACACTCGCGTTGCTGCGCGTCTGGTGGCACTTTGAGCGGCCAAACGGCGGGAGTAACTGTCACTCTCTTATGGTAGGCTCACTTGAGATTTTTTTAACCGTCCGCGGAGGCGACCGGGACCACCGGGACAGCCGGGAGGCCGTGCGCGCGGGCCAAGTGGCCGAAAATAGCTCCAGGCCGACCGGATCGGCTAGTTGTAAGCACCGCGGATGAGATCGCGGAGCATTATTCGACTTCCAGCGGCCCGTGCGCTCACGCACTCCACCCGGCACCTCCGGGAGGCCGTGCGCGCGCGCCAAGTGGCCCAAAATAGCTCCAGCCCAGCGGATCGGCTGTTTACAAGCACCGCGGATGAGATCGCGGAGCTTTATTCGACTTCCAGCGGCCGGCGCGCACGACGAGCGGACCCGGTGACGGTCCAGCTCCATCCGGTACCTCGCACGGCCCGCTCCTCCCCCCCGCGCGGACTTCCGAGCGCTCGGGGAGACGTTCGGAAGCCGCCGGTGACGTTGGAGCGGGGAAATACCTCCCTCCAGCGGACACGGCGAGTAAATACACCTTCGGCCAAACGGCGGGAGTAACTATGACTCTCTTAAGGTAGCGGCACTCGACATCTTTTTCGCGGTTCGTGGAGGACCCGGCCGGTTGTCGGGGGTGCTTTTTCTCCTAACTCTCGACGCCCGAGGAGGCTTCCAGAGCCCCGGCTAAGCGTTTTACGCGGCCCGCTGAGCTTCCAGAGCACCTCCAGCCGGTTCTCCGGGTGCATTCCTCCTCACTTTATAAGCCGAACGAGGCTTCCAGAGCCCCGGCTAAGCGTTTTACGCGGCCCGCTGAGCTTCCACCGCACCTCCAGCCGGTTCTCATGGGGCTTTCCTCCTAACTCTTGAAGCCCGAGGAGGCTTCCAGAGCCTCGGCTAAGCGTTTTACGCGGCCCGCTGAGCTTCCACAGCACCTCCAGCCGGTTCTCATCAGGGTTTCCTCCTAACTCTTGACGCCCGAGGAGGCTTCCAGAGCCCCGGCTAAGCGTTTTACGCGGCCCGCTGAGCTTCCACCGCACCTCCAGCCGGTTCCACGGCTGCTTTCCTCCTCACTGTTTAAGCCGAACGAGGCTTCCAGAGCCCCGGCTAAACGTTTTGCGCGGCCCGCTGAACTTCCACAGCACCCCCAGCCGGTTCCCCGCGTGCTTTCCACCTCACTTTCTAAGCCGAACGAGGCTTCCAGCGCCCCGGCTAAGCGTTCTCCGCGTCCCGGTGATCTTCCCGGAGGTCGTAACGGGGAAATACCTCCCTCCAGTGGACACGGAGAGAAATTACACCGCCTCTCGCACAGAGGCGGGTAAACGGCGGGAGTAACTGTGACTCTCTTAAGGTAGCCTGACTTGACATCTCTTTAACGGTTCGTGGATAAACACATGATATATACTACATATGATCGCATTTAAAGCCAAATAATACAAAATGAGCATTCGGTTATAAACACTGTATTCATCATGTTTATAGGCGATGTTAACATTTATATGTTTAATGTTTATAGGTGATGTTAATATTTATATATTTAATGTTTATAGGGGATGTTAATATTTATATATTTATTTTGTACATCATGTTATAGTTATACGACACTCGCTATTGGATCATGATGTGATCATATCGGCGGGAGTCGGCCCGGGCTCCGGGTGAAGAGGCCGAATTCTCGCCACTCGCGGCCGACCGGGGAACCAGCAGAGGCGGACGCATCGCGGCGCGAGAGCCCTTGGCACTTAGAAAAAATTTGGCAAAAGTTGCTCCGTGCTCCAGGTGAAGAGGCCGAATTCTCGCCACTCGTGGCCGACCGGGGAACCAGCAGAGGCGGACGCATCGCGGCGCGAGAGCCCTTGGCACTTAGAAAAAATTTGGCAAAAGTTGCTCCGCGCTCCAGGTGAAGAGGCCGAATTCTCGCCACTCGTGGCCGACCAGGGAACCAGCGAAGGCGGGTAGGCTTTCAAGAGAGCCCCGCCGGCTGGTCCGCGGGCCGAACGTGGTCCCGTCACCTACCGACAGCGGACGCCGACCCACGCCCGGCAGGAACCACCGAGAGGCGGACACGCTCTCCGACGAGCCCCGCCAGCCGGTCCGCGGCGGGAAATGCGCCCTCTGGCGGACACGCCGTTGTAAATGAATGGGGTTTGGCACTTAGTGCATTTTCGCAAAAGTTGAGCCGCGCTCCGGGCGAAGAGGCCGAATTCTCGCTACTCGTGGCCGACCAGGGAACCAGCGAAGGCGGGTAAGCATTCAAGAGTGCCCCGCCGGCTGGTCCGCGGGCCGATTATGGTCCCGTCACCTACCGACAGCGGACGCCGACCCACGCCCGGCAGGAACCACCGAGAGGCGGACACGCTCTCCGACGAGCCCCGCCGGCCGGTCCGCGGCGGGAAATGCGCCCTCTGGCGGACACGCCGTTGTAAATGAATGGGCTTTGGCACTTAGTGCATTTTCGCTGAAGTTGAGCCGCGCTCCGGGCGAAGAGGCCGAATTATCGCCACTCGTGGCCGACCAGGGAACCAGCGAAGGCGGGTAAGCTTTCAAGAGAGCCCCGCCGGCTGGTCCGCGGGCCAGTTATGGTCCCGTCACCTACCGACAGCGGACGCCGATCCACGCCCGGCAAGGAACCAGCGAGAGGCGGATACGCTCTCCGACGAGCCCCGCCGGCCGGTCCGCGGCGGGAAACGCGCCCTCTGGCGGACACGCCGTTGTAAATGAATGGGCTTTGGCACTTAGTGCATTTTCGCAGAAGTTGAGCCGCGCTCCGGACGAAGAGGCCGAATTCTCGCTACTCGTGGCCGACCGGGGAACCAGCGAAGGCGGGTAAGCTCTCAAGAGAGCCCCGCCGGCTGGTCCGCGGGCCAATTATGGTCCCGTCACCTACCGACAGCGGACGCCGATCCACGCCCGGCAAGGACCACCCAGAGGCGGACACGCTCTCCGACGAGCCCCGCCGGCCGGTCCGCGGCGGGAAACGCGCCCTCTGGCGGACACGCCGTTGTAAATGAATGGGGTTTGGCACTTAGTGCATTTTCGCAGAAGTTGAGCCGCGCTCCGGGCGAAGAGGCCGAATTCTCGCTACTCGTGGCCCACCAGGGAACCAGCGAAGGCGGGTAAGCTCTCAAGAGAGCCCCGCCGGCTGGTCCGCGGGCCAATTATGGTCCCGTCACCTACCGACAGCGGACGCCGACCCACGCCCGCTAAGAACCACCGAGAGGCGGACACGCTCTCCGACGAGCCCCGCCGGCCGGTCCGCGGCGGGAAATGCGCCCTCTGGCGGACACGTCGTTGTAAATGAATGGGCTTTGGCACTTAGTGCATTTTGGCACAAGTTGAGCCGCGCTCCGGGCGAAGAGGCCGAATTATCGCTACTCGCGGCCGACCGGGGAACCAGCGAAGGCGGGTAAGCTTTCTAGGGAGTCCCGCCGGCTGGTCCGCGGGCCGAACGTGGTCCCGTAAAGTACCGACAGCGGACGCCGACCCACGCCCGGCAAGGACCACCCAGAGGCGGACACGCTCTCCGACGAGCCCCGCCGGCCGGTCCGCGGCGGGAAATGCGCCCTCTGGCGGACACGCCGTTGTAAATGAATGGGCTTTGGCACTTAGTGCATTTTCGAATAAGTTGAGCTGCGCTCCGGGCGAAGAGGCCGAATTCTCGCTACTCGTGGCCCACCAGCGAACCAGCGAAGGCGGGTAAGCTCTCAAGAGAGCCCCGCCGGCTGGTCCGCGGGCCGAACGTGGTCCCGTCACCGACCGACAGCGGACGCCGACCCACGCCCGGCAAGGACCACCGAGAGGCGGATAACGGCGCACACCGCGAACGGCGGGTGGCGGTCGCTGGGTGGCGGTCGGCTGGTGGCGGTCGGGGGGTGGCGGTCGGGGGGTGGCGGTCGGGGATGGTGCTTGGGGATGGTGCTTGGGGACCGGTGGCGCCGGAGGCGCACACCGCGAACGGCTGGTGGCGGTCGGCTGGTGGCGGTCGGCTGGTGGCGGTCGGCTGGTGGCGGTCGGGGGGTGGCGGTCGGGGGGTGGCGGTCGGGGATGGTGCTTGGGGATGGTGCTTGGGGACCGGTGGCGCCGGAGGCGCACACCGCGAACGGCTGGTGGCGGTCGGCTGGTGGCGGTCGGCTGGTGGCGGTCGGCTGGTGGCGGTCGGGGGGTGGCGGTCGGGGGGTGGCGGTCGGGGATGGTGCTTGGGGATGGTGCTTGGGACCGGTGGCGCCGGAGGCGCACACCGCGAACGGCTGGTGGCGGTCGGCTGGTGGCGGTCGGCTGGTGGCGGTCGGCTGGTGGCGGTCGGGGGGTGGCGGTCGGGGGGTGGCGGTCGGGGATGGTGCTTGGGGATGGTGCTTGGGACCGGTGGCGCCGGAGGCGCACACCGCGAACGGCTGGTGGCGGTCGGCTGGTGGCGGTCGGCTGGTGGCGGTCGGCTGGTGGCGGTCGGGGGGTGGCGGTCGGGGGGTGGCGGTCGGGGATGGTGCTTGGGGATGGTGCTTGGGACCGGTGGCGCCGGAGGCGCACACCGCGAACGGCTGGTGGCGGTCGGCTGGTGGCGGTCGGCTGGTGGCGGTCGGCTGGTGGCGGTCGGGGGGTGGCGGTCGGGGGGTGGCGGTCGGGGATGGTGCTTGGGGATGGTGCTTGGGACCGGTGGCGCCGGAGGCGCACACCGCGAACGGCTGGTGGCGGTCGGCTGGTGGCGGTCGGCTGGTGGCGGTCGGCTGGTGGCGGTCGGGGGGTGGCGGTCGGGGGGTGGCGCTTGGGGATGGTGGCGGTCGCCTTGTGGCGGTCGCCTTGTGGCGGTCGGGGGGTGGCGGTCGGGGGGTGGCGCTTGGGGATGGTGGCGGTCGCCTTGTGGCGGTCGGGGGGTGGCGGTCGGGGGGTGGCGCTTGGGGATGGTGGCGGTCGCCTTGTGGCGGTCGGGGGTGGCGCTTGGGGATGGTGGCTGTCGCCTGGTGGCGGTCGGGGGTGGCGCTTGGGGATGGTGGTGGTAGTCGCCTGG
>NW_028284057.1:315000-342500 GCF_059516105.1 Syngnathus floridae
TCGTCGCCGCTGTCACCCAGACGGGAAGCTGCGCCCCGGCCGAGTCAGACTCGGTCGGTGCGGCCCGCTGCGGCCAGCTGGAGAGTGAGCTACGTGCCTGTACCGTGCTCCCGACGAACCGTCCCGGGGGGCTGGTGACGTCGCGCGATCGGCGCTTGATGCTGCGACCGGGAGGGAAGCTGCGCCCCGTCCGAGTCAGACTCGGTCGTTGCGGCCCACCCGAGCCCGCACGCCTCACGCGGAGGGGTCATACGCCCCGGCGGCCACGATAGACGTCCTCCCGCTTCGCGGTGGTCGGGAGGGCTTAGCGGATAGGTGCAGATGCGGGGGCGGCTTCCCGAGATAGCCGTCCCTAGGTTAGGCGAGGGTTTGAGAAACATCTTTCGCGGTAGACCGGCGCGGCCGGCGGACGCCCACGTGGCGTGCCGCGAGTCGGATCGCGCGCTCGGCCTCCGTTGATGGCCGCTAGGTGCGTGCGTGGAATCGGGGCGTCTCGGTCTCGCTGCCGTACGGCTCGCGCTAGGCCTGCGGGGGCGGCGTCGGAGCGCGCGCTCGCGCGGCGGCCGTAGCGCTAGAGGGCGACCCGCAAGTGGGGAGGAACCGTCCACCCAACGCCGGCGCTAGCCGGGGCCGGTGGGGGCCCTACCAAGGCGGGTCATGGTCGCATGTCGGTCGGTCCGGCCTCTGTTTACCGAGGCGGCCGGCACCTCCATCTGCCTTGGATGCCCCGAATCCGCAGACTTTCCTCCGGCCTCAGCTTAACGAGACGGCCGTTGCCTCCATCCTTGGATGTTAACATTCGCAGAGTTTCAGCTCCGGGCTAGGGCGGGTGAAGTCGTCTCGAACCACGTGCCTGAAGGCCGCCTCGCGCCGGATGCAGGCCCCGCTCTGTCGTGCGGTGTGACCGTCCAACGCGGGCATCGCTAGATTAGCCGTGGCCACGATCCTTCCGCACCGCGAGCCTTTCGCCCTCGGCCGGTGGTCGCTCAGTTCGCGGGCCGCTGATCCCGCTCCATCTCTCCGGCCTGTGTTTAAGGAGGCGGCCGCTCCTCCTTCCTTGGATGGACCATTCGCATATTTTTCGCCCGGCCTGTGTTTAAGGAGGCGGCCGGTCCTCCTTCCTTGGATGGACCATTCGCATATTTTTCGCCCGGCCTGTGTTTAAGGAGGCGGCCGGTAACTCCCTTTCTTGGATGAGACCCAACATTCGCATATTTTTCGCCCGGCCTGTGTTTAAGGAGGCGGCCGGTCCTCCCATTCTGCCAGTGTTCCTTGGACTTTGAAAATTTCAAAGTCTTTCCGCTCCGGGCTAGGGCGGGTGAGGTCGTCTCGAACCACGTGCCTGAAGGCCGCCTCGCGCCAGATGCGGCCCCGCTCTGTCGTGCGGTGTGACCGTCCAACGCGGGCATCGCTAGATTAGCCGTGGCCACGATCCTTCCACACCGCGAGCCTTTCGCCCTCGGCCGGTGTCGGTCAACGTGTGGGTGGGGGGGAAGGACGGCTGCCGGGAGCAGACAGCCGTCCCCGGGTGGGGTGTACAGTCCTTCCACCGCGGCCGCCGGGAGCAGACGGCCGTCGAGCGATTCTGCCATTGTTCCTAGGACTTTGTACATTTTAAAGACCCTCCGCGCGGGCCGCTGATCCCGCTCGGTCGCTCCGGCCTGTGTTTAAGGAGGCGGCCGGTCCTCCCATTCTGCCAGTGTTCCTTGGACTTTGAATATTTCAAAGTCTTTTCGCTCCGGGCTAGGGCGGGTGAGGTCGTCTCGAACCACGTGCCTGAAGGCCGCCTCGCGCCGGATGCAGGCCCCGCTCTGTCGTGCGGTGTGACCGTCCAACGCGGGCATCGCTAGATTAGCCGTGGCCACGATCCTTCCACACCGCGAGCCTTTCGCCCTCGGCCGGTGTCGGTCAACGTGTGGGGTGGGGGGGAAGGACGGCTGCCGGGAGCAGACAGCCGTCCCCGGGTGGGGTGTACAGTCCCTTCACCGCGGCCGCCGGGAGCAGACGGCCGTCGAGCGATTCTGCCATTGTCCCTAGGACTTTGTACATTTCAAAGACCCTGCGCGCGGGCCGCTGATCCCGCTCGGTCGCTCCGGCCTGTGTTTAAGGAGGCGGCCGGTCCTCCCATTCTGCCAGTGTTCCTTGGACTTTGAAAAGTCTTTCCGCTCCGGGCTAGGGCGGGTGAGGTCGTCTCGAACCACGTGCCTGAAGGCCGCCTCGCGCCGGATGCAGGCCCCGCTCTGTCGTGCGGTGTGACCGTCCAACGCGGGCATCGCTAGATTAGCCGTGGCCACGATCCTTCCACACCGCGAGCCTTTCGCCCTCGGCTGATGTTCAACCAACGTGTGGGGAGGGGGTTATGGACGGCTGCCGGGAGCAGACAGCCGTCCCCGGGAGGGGAGACTTCACGGCGGCCGCCGGGAGCAGACGGCCGTCGAGAGATTCTGCCAGTGTTCCTTGGACTTTGACTATTTCAAAGTCTTTCCGCTCCGGGCTAGGGCGGGTGAGGTCGTCTCGAACCACGTGCCTGAAGGCCGCCTCGCGCCGGATGCAGGCCCCGCTCTGTCGTGCGGTGTGACCGTCCAACGCGGGCATCGCTAGATTAGCCGTGGCCACGATCCTTCCACACCGCGAGCCTTTCGCCCTCGGCCGGTGTTCGCTCAACGCGCGGGCCGCTGATCCCGCTCCATCTCTCCGGCCTGTGTTTAAGGAGGCGGCCGGTCCTCCCATTCTGCCAGTGTTCCTTGGACTTTGAAAATTTCAAAGTCTTTCCGCTCCGGGCTAGGGCGGGTGAGGTCGTCTCGAGCCACGTGCCTGAAGGCCGCCTCGCGCCGGATGCAGGCCCCGCTCTGTCGTGCGGTGTGACCGTCCAACGCGGGCATCGCTAGATTAGCCGTGGCCACGATCCTTCCACACCGCGAGCCTTTCGCCCTCGGCTGGTGTTCGTCCAACGTGTGGGGAGGGGGTTAAGGACGGCTGCCGGGAGCAGACAGCCGTCCCCGGGAGGGGAGACTTCACGGCGGCCGCCGGGAGCAGACGGCCGTCGAGAGATTCTGCCAGCGTTCCTTGTACTTTGAATATTTCACAGCCGTGCTCGCACTTAGGAAATTTTCGAGCGCTGTGGCACTTAGACATTTTTCGTCAAGCGTGGCACTTAGAAATTTTTCGTCAAGAGAGGCACTTAGACATTTTTCGTCAAGAGTGACACTTAGAAAATTTTTCACTCTCTTTGTGCCTTCCAGGGTGCTGTGCAACCCTGCGTGTTGTGTTCCCACCGAGCAAGGGGCGCTGCTGGCGGCCATGACCAAGCGCTCGGCACCGGGCCCTTTCATTTTGTGGGGTAAATTATGCGCCCCCCATGCTCGTTCTGACTATATTTTGCGAAAGGGGGGTAAATCGTTGATGAGTACGCTGACTAGGGGGACCATTTAGCGTACTCTGGCGCACCTGAAGACCAAAGTTGGTACTGCACCCTCCCCCTGGTACCCCAGCCCCTGGTACCTAAAGAGGGAGAGGCCGAATTTTCGCTTTTTGGGGCCGACCGAGGGAACCAGCCGAGGCGGACACTTTTCGGCTCAAGAGCCGTTGGCACTTAGAAAAAATTCGCACAAGTTGGCAGGGCTACCAGGGGAAGAGGCCGAATTTTCGCTTTTGAAGGCCGACCGCGGGAACCAGCCGAGGCGGACACTTTTCGGCTCAAGAGCCGTTGGCACTTAGAAAATATTTGCCAAACTTGGCTTGACTTCCAGGAGAAGAGGCCGAATTTTCACTTTTGGTGGCCGACCTGGGGAACCAGCCGAGGCGGACACTTTTCGGCTCAAGAGCCGTTGGCACTTAGAAAATATTTGCCAAACTTGGCTTGACTTCCAGGAGAAGAGGCCGAATTTTCACTTTTGGTGGCCGTTATGGGGAACCAGCCGAGGCGGACACTTTTCGGCTCAAGAGCCGTTGGCACTTAGAAAATATTTGCCAAACATGGCTTGACTTCCAGGAGAAGAGGCCGAATTTTCACTTTTGGTGGCCGTTATCGGGAACCAGCCGAGGCGGACACTTTACGCTGGTTGAGTCGTTGGCACTTAGAAAATATTTGCCAAACTTGGCTTGACTTCCAGGAGAAGAGGCCGAATTTTCACTTTTGGTGGCCGACCTGGGGAACCAGCCGAGGCGGACACTTTACGCTGGTTGAGTCGTTGGCACTTAGAAAATATCTGCCAAACTTGGCTTGACTTCCAGGAGAAGAGGCCGAATTTTCACTTTTGGTGACCGACCTGGGGAACCAGCCGAGGCGGACACTTTACGCTGGTTGAGTCGTTGGCACTTAGAAAATATTTGCCAAACTTGGCTTGACTTCCAGGAGAAGAGGCCGAATTTTCACTTTTGGTGGCCGACCTGGGGAACCAGCCGAGGCGGACACTTTACGCTGGTTGAGTCGTTGGCACTTAGAAAATATTCGCCAAACTTGGCAAGACTTCCAGGAGAAGAGGCCGAATTTTCACTTTTGGTGGCCGACCTGGGGAACCAGCCGAGGCGGACACTTTACGCTGGTTGAGTCGTTGGCACTTAGAAAATATTTGCCAAACTTGGCTTGACTTCCAGGAGAAGAGGCCGAATTTTCACTTTTCATGGCCGTTATGGGGAACCAGCCGAGGCGGACACTTTGCGCTGGTTGAGTCGTTGGCACTTAGAAAATATTTGCCAAACTTGGCTTGACTTCCAGGAGAAGAGGCCGAATTTTCACTTTTGGTGGCCGCTATGGGGAACCAGCCGAGGCGGACACTTTAGGCTGGTTGAGTCGTTGGCACTCAGAAAATATTCGCCAAACTTGGCAAGACTTCCAGGAGAAGAGGCCGAATTTTCACTTTTGGTGGCCGACCTGGGGAACCAGCCGAGGCGGACACTTTACGCTGGTTGAGTCGTTGGCACTTAGAAAATATTTGCCAAACTTGGCTTGACTTCCAGGAGAAGAGGCCGAATTTTCACTTTTCATGGCCGTTATGGGGAACCAGCCGAGGCGGACACTTTGCGCTGGTTGAGTCGTTGGCACTTAGAAAATATTTGCCAAACTTGGCTTGACTTCCAGGAGAAGAGGCCGAATTTTCACTTTTGGTGGCCGTTATGGGGAACCAGCCGAGGCGGACACTTTAGGCTGGTTGAGTCGTTGGCACTCAGAAAATATTCGCCAAACTTGGCCAGACTTCCAGGAGAAGAGGCCGAATTTTCACTTTTGGTGACCGACCTGGGGAACCAGCCGAGGCGGACACTTTACGCTGGTTGAGTCGTTGGCACTTAGAAAATATTTGCCAAACTTGGCTTGACTTCCAGGAGAAGAGGCCGAATTTTCACTTTTGGTGGCCGACCTGGGGAACCAGCCGAGGCGGACACTTTACGCTGGTTGAGTCGTTGGCACTTAGAAAATATTCGCCAAACTTGGCCAGACTTCCAGGAGAAGAGGCCGAATTTTCACTTGTGGTACCCGACCTGGGGAACCAGCCGAGGCGGACACTTTAGGCTGGTTGAGTCGTTGGCACTTAGAAAATATTTGCCAAACTTGGCTTGACTTCCAGGAGAAGAGGCCGAATTTTCACTTTTGGTGGCCGTTATGGGGAACCAGCCGAGGCGGACACTTTAGGCTGGTTGAGTCGCTGGCACTTAGAAAATATTCGCCAAACTTGGCCAGACTTCCAGGAGAAGAGGCTGAATTTTCACTTGTTCTGGCCGTTATGGGGAACCAGCCGAGGCGGACACTTTAGGCTGGTTGAGTCGTTGGCACTTAGAAAATATTCGCCAAACTTGGCCAGACTTCCAGGAGAAGAGGCCGAATTTTCACTTGTGGTACCCGACCTGGGGAACCAGCCGAGGCGGACACTTTAGGCTGGTTGAGTCGTTGGCACTTAGAAAATATTTGCCAAACTTGGCTTGACTTCCAGGAGAAGAGGCCGAATTTTCACTTTTGGTGGCCGTTATGGGGAACCAGCCGAGGCGGACACTTTAGGCTGGTTGAGTCGCTGGCACTTAGAAAATATTCGCCAAACTTGGCCAGACTTCCAGGAGAAGAGGCTGAATTTTCACTTGTTCTGGCCGTTATGGGGAACCAGCCGAGGCGGACACTTTAGGCTGGTTTAGTCGTTGGCACTTAGAAAATATTCGCCAAACTTGGCCAGACTTCCAGGAGAAGAGGCCGAATTTTCACTTGTTCTGGCCGTTATGGGGAACCAGCCGAGGCGGACACTTTACGCTGGTTGAGTCGTTGGCACTTAGAAAATATTCGCCAAACTTGGCCAGACTTCCAGGAGAAGAGGCCGAATTTTCACTTGTTCTGGCCGTTAGGGGGAACCAGCCGAGGCGGACACTTTACGGCTGTTGAGTCGTTGGCACTTAGAAAATATTCGCCAAACTTGGCCAGACTTCCAGGAGAAGAGGCCGAATTTTCACTTGTTCTGGCCGACCTGGGGAACCAGACGAGGCGGACACATCACCCCGCAAGTGCCGTTGGCACTTTGAAAATATTCGCCAAACTTGGCCAGACTTCCAGGAGAAGAGGCCGAATTTTCACTTGTGGTGGCCGCTATGGGGAACCAGCTGAGGCGGACACTTTACGCTGGTCGAGTCGTTGGCACTTGGAAAATATTTGCCAAACTTGGCCAGACTTCCAGGAGAAGAGGCCGAATTTTCACTTGTTCTGGCCGTTATGGGGAACCAGCCGAGGCGGACACTTTACGGCTGTTGAGTCGTTGGCACTTTGAAAATATTCGCCAAACTTGGCCGGACTTCCAGGAGAAGAGGCCGAATTTTCACTTGTTCTGGCCGACCTGGGGAACCAGACGAGGCGGACACATCACCCCGCAAGTGCCGTTGGCACTTTGAAAATATTCGCCAAACTTGGCCGGACTTCCAGGAGAAGAGGCCGAATTTTCGCTTTTTCTGGCCGACCTGGGGAACCAGACGAGGCGGACACATCACCCCGCAAGTGCCGTTGGCACTTTGAAAATATTCGAAACTTCCATCAAACACACATCGGCTTTTTCGCCGTCGCTGTCCGGCCTGGGCACCATCGTGGCTCGGACAGTTCGTGTGCCAGCTTCCGTTGGCACTTAGAACATTTTTCAAAATAAAAATAAACAGTCCTGCACATACGTGCCGACTATATTTTGCGAAAGGGGAGTAAACCGATGAGTACACTAACTAGGGGGACCAACAGACCGTAGTGGTCTCCCCTGGTACCTAAATGCATACCCCTGGTACCTAAATGCATACCCCTGGTACCTCAGCGACTACCCCTGGTACCTAAATGCGTACCCCTGGTACCTCAGAGAGGCCGAATTTTCACATTCCGTGGCCGAACTAGGGAACCGGACGAGTCGGACACTTTTCCGGGAGAGACCCGATGGCACTTAGAAAATTTTCGCTCAAGTTGGCAGGACTTCCAGAGCAAGAGGCCGAATTTTCACATTATGTGGCCGAACTAGGGAACCGGACGAGTCGGACACTTTTCCGGGAGAGACCCGATGGCACTTAGAAAATATTCGCTCAAGTTGGCAGGACTTCCAGAGCAAGAGGCCGAATTTTCACTTTTTCTGGCCGACTCGGGGAACCAGCCGAGTCGGACACTTTTCCGGGCAAGACCCGATGGCACTTAGAAAATATTCGCTCAAGTTGGCAGGACTTCCAGAGCAAGAGGCCGAATTTTCACATTATGTGGCCGAACTAGGGAACCGGACGAGTCGGACACTTTTCCGGGAGAGACCCGATGGCACTTAGAAAATATTCGCTCAAGTTGGCAGGACTTCCAGAGCAAGAGGCCGAATTTTCACATTATGTGGCCGAACTAGGGAACCAGCCGAGTCGGACACTTTTCCGGGCAAGACCCGATGGCACTTAGAAAATATTCGCTCAAGTTGGCGGGACTTCCAGAGCAAGAGGCCGAATTTTCACATTATGTGGCCGAACTAGGGAACCGGACGAGTCGGACACTTTTCCGGGAGAGACCCGATGGCACTTTGAAAATTTTCGCTCAAGTTGGCAGGACTTCCAGAGCAAGAGGCCGAATTTTCACATTATGTGGCCGAACTAGGGAACCGGACGGGTCGGACACTTTTCCGGGAGAGACCCGATGGCACTTAGAAAATATTCGCTCAAGTTGGCAGGACTTCCAGAGCAAGAGGCCGAATTTTCACATTATGTGGCCGAACTAGGGAACCAGCCGAGTCGGACACTTTTCCGGGCAAGACCCGATGGCACTTAGAAAATATTCGCTCAAGTTGGCAGGACTTCCAGAGCAAGAGGCCGAATTTTCACTCGTTCGGGCCGACTCGGGGAACCAGCCGAGTCGGACACTTTTCCGGGAGAGACCCGATGGCACTTAGAAAATATTCGCTCAAGTTGGCAGGACTTCCAGAGCAAGAGGCCGAATTTTCGCTCGTTCGGGCCGACTCGGGGAACCAGCCGAGTCGGACACTTTTCCGGGCAAGACCCGATGGCACTTAGAAAATATTTGCTCAAGTTGGCAGGACTTCCAGAGCAAGAGGCCGAATTTTCACTCGTTCGGGCCGACTCGGGGAACCAGCCGAGTCGGACACGTTACGGCCGAACACCCGTTGGCACTTAGAAAATATTCGCTCAAGTTGGCAGGACTTCCAGAGCAAGAGGCCGAATTTTCGCTCGTTCGGGCCGACTCGGGGAACCAGACGAGTCGGACACTTTTCCGGGCAAGACCCGATGGCACTTAGAAAATATTCGCTCAAGTTGGCAGGACTTCCAGAGCAAGAGGCCGAATTTTCACATTATGTGGCCGAACTAGGGAACCAGCCGAGTCGGACACTTTTCCGGGCAAGACCCGATGGCACTTAGAAAATATTCGCTCAAGTTGGCAGGACTTCCAGAGCAAGAGGCCGAATTTTGGCTCGTTCGGGCCGACTCGGGGAACCAGCCGAGTCGGACACGTTACGGCCGAACACCCGTTGGCACTTAGAAAATATTCGCCAAAGTCGGCCGGACTTCCAGGCGAAGAGGCCGAATTTTCGCTCGTTCGGGCCGACTCGGGGAACCAGCCGAGTCGGACACATTACGGCCGAACACCCGTTGGCACTTAGAAAATATTCGCCAAAGTCGGCCGGACTTCCAGGCGAAGAGGCCGAATTTTCGCTCGTTCGGGCCGACTCGGGGAACCAGCCGAGTCGGACACATTACGGCCGAACACCCGTTGGCACTTAGAAAATATTCGCCAAAGTCGGCCGGACTTCCAGGCGAAGAGGCCGAATTTTCACTTTTTCTGGCCGACCGGAGGAACCAGCCGCGTCGGACACATTACGGTGTAACACCCGTTGGCACTTAGAAAATATTCGCCAAAGTTCGTCGGACCTCCAGAGCGAGAGGCCGAATTTTCACTTTTTCTGGCCGACCGGAGAACCAGCCGAGGCGGACACATCACGCCGCTTTTGCCGTTGGCATATTCGAAACTTCCAAAATCGGCTTTTTCGCCGTCGCTGTCCGGCCTGGGCACCATCGTGGCTCGGACACGTCGTGTGCCAGCGTCCGCTGGCACTTAGAAAATTTTTCAAAATAAAAATAAACAGTCCTGCACATACGTGCCCACTATATTTTGCGAAAGGGGAGTAAACCGTCGATGAGTACGCTGACTAGTGGGACCAACCATCGCGCTCTGGCGCACCTGAAGACCAAAGTTGGTACTGCACCCTACCCCTGGTACCCAAACGGGGTAGAGGCCGATTTTTCGCTTTTGGCGGCCGACCTAGGGAACCAGAAGAGGCGGACACTTTTCCGAGCAAGTGCCGATGGCACTTAGAAAATTTTCGCGCAAGTTGGCGGGACTTCCAGAGCGAGAGGCCGAATAATCGTCATTTGTGGCCGACTTGGGAACCAGCGAGGGCGGATAGGAAGTGGAGTGGGTCCCGCCGGCTGGTCCGCGGGCCAATTGCGGTCCCGCGAGTTAGCGATCGCGGTCCGGAATTCTAGCCGACTTGGGAACCAGCGAAGGCGGATAGGAAGTGGAGCGGGTCCCGCCGGCTGGTCCGCGGGCCATTTAGGGTCCCGCGAGTTACCGATCGCGGTCCGGAATTCTAGCCGACTTGGGAACCAGCGAAGGCGGATGGGTGGTCACCGAGGTCCCGCCGGCTGGTCCGCGGGCCATTTAGGGTCCCGCGAGTTAGCGATCGCGGTCCGGAATTCTAGCCGACTTGGGAACCAGCGAAGGCGGATGGGTGGTCACCGAGGTCCCGCCGGCTGGTCCGCGGGCCATTTAGGGTCCCGCAAGTTAGCGATCGCGGTCCGGAATTCTAGCCGACTTGGGAACCAGCGAAGGCGGATAGGAAGTCAACGAGGTCCCGCCGGCTGGTCCGCGGGCCATTTAGGGTCCCGCGAGTTAGCGATCGCGGTCCGAAATTCTAGCCGGCCGGGGACCACCGCGAGGCGGATGGGTGGTCACCGAGGTCCCGCCGGCTGGTCCGCGGGCCAATTGCGGTCCCGCGAGTTAGCGATCGCGGTCCGGAATTCTAGCCGGCCGGGGACCACCGCGAGGCGAATGGGTGGTCACCGAAGTCCCGCCAGCTGGTCCGCGGGCCATTTAGGGTCCCGCGAGTTAGCGATCGCGGTCCGGAATTCTAGCCGGCCGGGGACCACCGCGAGGCGGATGGGTCTTCACCGAGGTCCCGCCGGCTGGTCCGCGGGCCATTTAGGGTCCCGCGAGGTACCGATCGCGGTCCGGAATTCTACCCGGCCGGGGACCACCGCGAGGCGGATGGGTCTTCACCGAGGTCCCGCCGGCTGGTCCGCGGGCCATTTAGGGTCCCGCGAGTTACCGATCGCGGTCCGGAATTCTACCCGGCCAGGGACCACCGCGAGGCGGATGGGTCTTCACCGAGGTCCCGCCGGCTGGTCCGCGGGCCATTTAGGGTCCCGCGAGGTACCGATCGCGGTCCGGAATTCTACCCGGCCGGGGACCACCGCGAGGCGGATGGGTCTTCACCGAGGTCCCGCCGGCTGGTCCGCGGGCCATTTAGGGTCCCGCGAGGTACCGATTGCGGCCCGGAATTCTAGCCGGCCAGGGACCACCGCGAGGCGGATGGGTCTTCACCGAGGTCCCGCCGGCTGGTCCGCGGGCCATTTAGGGTCCCGCGAGTTAGCGATCGCGGTCCGGAATTCTAGCCGGCCGGGGACCACCGCGAGGCGGATGGGTGGCCACCGACGTCCCGCCGGCTGGTCCGCGGGCCATTTAGGGTCCCGCGAGTTAGCGATCGCGGTCCGGAATTCTAGCCGGCCGGGGACCACCGCGAGGCGGATGGGTCTTCACCGAGGTCCCGCCGGCTGGTCCGCGGGCCATTTAGGGTCCCGCGAGGTACCGATCGCGGTCCGGAATTCTACCCGGCCAGGGACCACCGCGAGGCGGATGGGTCTTCACCGAGGTCCCGCCGGCTGGTCCGCGGGCCATTTAGGGTCCCGCGAGTTACCGATCGCGGTCCGGAATTCTACCCGGCCGGGGACCACCGCGAGGCGGATGGGTCTTCACCGAGGTCCCGCCGGCTGGTCCGCGGGCCATTTAGGGTCCCGCGAGGTACCGATCGCGGTCCGGAATTCTAGCCGGCCAGGGACCACCGCAAGGCGGATGGGTCGTCACCGAGGTCCCGCCGGCTGGTCCGCGGGCCAATTGCGGTCCCGCGAGGTACCGATCGCGGTCCGGAATTCTAGCCGGCCAGGGACCACCGCGAGGCGGATGGGTCTTCACCGAGGTCCCGCCGGATGGTCCGCGGGCCATTTAGGGTCCCGCGAATTACCGATCGCGGTCCGGAATTCTAGCCGGCCAGGGACCACCGCGAGGCGGATGGGTGGTCACCGAGGTCCCGCCGGATGGTCCGCGGGCCATTTAGGGTCCCGCGAGTTAGCGATCGCGGTCCGGAATTCTAGCCGACTTGGGAACCAGCGAAGGCGGATAGGAAGTCAAGTGGGTCCCGCCGGCTGGTCCGCGGGCCAATTGCGGTCCCGCGAGTTAGCGATCGCGGTCCGGAATTCTAGCCGACTTGGGAACCAGCGAAGGCGGATGGGTGGTCACCGAGGTCCCGCCGGCTGGTCCGCGGGCCATTTAGGGTCCCGCGAGGTACCGGTCGCGGTCCGGAATTCTAGCCGACTTGGGAACCAGCGAAGGCGGATAGGAAGTCAAGTGGGTCCCGCCGGCTGGTCCGCGGGCCATTTAGGGTCCCGCGAGTTAGCGATCGCGGTCCGGAATTCTAGCCGACTTGGGAACCAGCGAAGGCGGATGGGTCTTCACCGAGGTCCCGCCGGCTGGTCCGCGGGCCATTTAGGGTCCCGCGAGGTACCGGTCGCGGTCCGGAATTCTACCCGGCCGGGGACCACCGCGAGGCGGATGGGTCTTCACCGAGGTCCCGCCGGCTGGTCCGCGGGCCATTTAGGGTCCCGCGAGGTACCGATCGCGGTCCGGAATTCTAGCCGGCCAGGGACCACCGCGAGGCGGATGGGTCTTCACCGAGGTCCCGCCGGCTGGTCCGCGGGCCATTTAGGGTCCCGCGAGGTACCGATCGCGGTCCGGAATTCTAGCCGGCCAGGGACCACCGCGAGGCGGATGGGTCTTCACCGAGGTCCCGCCGGCTGGTCCGCGGGCCATTTAGGGTCCCGCGAGGTACCGATCGCGGTCCGGAATTCTACCCGGCCGGGGACCACCGCGAGGCGGATGGGTGGTCACCGAGGTCCCGCCGGCTGGTCCGCGGGCCATTTAGGGTCCCGCGAGTTAGCGATCGCGGTCCGGAATTCTACCCGGCCGGGGACCACCGCGAGGCGGATGGGTCTTCACCGAGGTCCCGCCGGCTGGTCCGCGGGCCATTTAGGGTCCCGCGAGGTACCGATCGCGGTCCGGAATTCTAGCCGGCCAGGGACCACCGCAAGGCGGATGGGTCGTCACCGAGGTCCCGCCGGCTGGTCCGCGGGCCAATTGCGGTCCCGCGAGGTACCGATCGCGGTCCGGAATTCTACCCGGCCAGGGACCACCGCGAGGCGGATGGGTCTTCACCGAGGTCCCGCCGGCTGGTCCGCGGGCCATTTAGGGTCCCGCGAGTTACCGATCGCGGTCCGGAATTCTAGCCGGCCGGGGACCACCGCGAGGCGGATGGGTCTTCACCGAGGTCCCGCCGGCTGGTCCGCGGGCCATTTAGGGTCCCGCGAGTTAGCGATCGCGGTCCGGAATTCTAGCCGGCCGGGGACCACCGCGAGGCGGATGGGTCTTCACCGAGGTCCCGCCGGCTGGTCCGCGGGCCATTTAGGGTCCCGCGAGGTACCGATCGCGGTCCGGAATTCTACCCGGCCGGGGACCACCGCGAGGCGGATGGGTGGTCACCGAGGTCCCGCCGGCTGGTCCGCGGGCCATTTAGGGTCCCGCGAGTTAGCGATCGCGGCCCGGAATTCTACCCGGCCAGGGACCACCGCGAGGCGGATGGGTCTTCACCGAGGTCCCGCCGGCTGGTCCGCGGGCCATTTAGGGTCCCGCGAGGTACCGATCGCGGTCCGGAATTCTACCCGGCCAGGGACCACCGCGAGGCGGATGGGTCTTCACCGAGGTCCCGCCGGCTGGTCCGCGGGCCATTTAGGGTCCCGCGAGGTACCGATCGCGGCCCGGAATTCTAGCCGGCCAGGGACCACCGCGAGGCGGATGGGTCTTCACCGAGGTCCCGCCGGCTGGTCCGCGGGCCATTTAGGGTCCCGCGAGGTACCGATCGCGGCCCGGAATTCTAGCCGGCCAGGGACCACCGCGAGGCGGATGGGTCTTCACCGAGGTCCCGCCGGCTGGTCCGCGGGCCATTTATGGTCCCGCAAGTTAGCTGTCGCGGCCCGGAATCCACGCCGGCCAGGGACCACCCAGAGGCCGTGCACACGCGCCGGGTGGCAAGAAATACCTCCAGCCGAGCGGATATGCACTTTATAAGCACCTTGGACGAGATGGCAGACCCTTACTAGACTTCCAGCACCTCGGGTAAGCATCTTACACGGCCCGCTGATCTTCCAGAAGACCTCCAGCCGGTTCTCATGGTGCTTTCCTTCTCACTCTCCCAGCCGGCCCAGGCTTCCAGCACCCAGGCTAAGCGTTCTCCCCGGCCCGCTGTGCTTCCAGAAGACCTCCAGACGGTCCTCATGGTGCTTTCCTCCTCACTCTTTAAGTCGACCCAGGCTTCCAGAGCCTCGGCTAAGCGTTTTACGCGGCCCGCTGAGCTTCCGGAGCACCTCCAGCCGGTTCCACGGGTGCTTTCCTCCTCACTCTTGACGCCCGAGGAGACTTCCAGCACCCCGGCTAAGCGTTTTACGCGGCCCGCCGAGCTTCCACAGCACCTCCAGCCGGTTCTCATGAGGCTTTCCTCCTAACTCTTGACGCCCGAGGAGGCTTCCAGAGCCCCGGCTAAGCGTTTTACGCAGCCCGCTGAGCTTCCACAGCACCTCCAGCCGGTTCTCATGAGGCTTTCCTCCTAACTCTTGACGCCCGAGGAGGCTTCCAGAGCCCCGGCTAAGCGTTTTACGCAGCCCGCTGAGCTTCCACAGCACCTCCAGCCGGTTCCCCGGGTGCTTTCCTCCTCACTGTTTAAGCCGAACGAGGCTTCCAGAGCCCCGGCTAAGCGTTTTACGCGGCCCGCCGAGCTTCCACAGCACCTCCAGCCGGTTCCCCGAGTGGTTTCCTCCTCACTGTTTAAGCCGAACGAGGCTTCCAGAGCCCCGGCTAAGCGTTTTACGCGGCCCGCCGAGCTTCCACAGCACCTCCAGCCGGTTCTCATGATGCATTCCTCCTCACTTTCTAAGCCGAACGAGGCTTCCAGAGCCTCGGCTAAGCGTTTTACGCGGCCCGCTGAGCTTCCACAGCACCTCCAGCCGGTTCCCCGGCTGCTTTCCTCCTCACTGTTTAAGCCGAACGAGGCTTCCAGAGCCCCGGCTAAGCGTTTTACGCGGCCCGCGGGACTTCCAGAGCACCTCCAACCGGTTCCCCGGCTGCTTTCCTCCTCACTTTCTAAGCCGCCCGAGGCTTCCAGAGCCCCGGCTAAGCGTTCTCCACGTCCCGTTGATCTCCCCGGAGGTCGTAACGGGGAATTACCTCCCTCCAGCGGACACGGCGGGTAAATACGCCACCTCTCGCACTTAGCGCACACACCCGTTGCTGCGCGTCCGGTGGCACTTTGAGCGGCCAAACGGCGGGAGTAACTGTCACTCTCTTAAGGTAGGCTCACTTGACATTTTTTTGAACCGTCCGTGGAGGCGACCGGGACCACCGGGACAGCCGGGAGGCCGTGCGCGCGGGCCAAGTGGCCAAAAATAGCTCCAAGCCCAGCGGATCGGCTGTTTGCAAGCACCGCGGATGAGATCGCGGAGCTTTATCCGACTTCCAGCGGCCGGTGCGCTCGCGCACTCCACCCGGCACCTCCGGGAGGCCGTGCGCGCGCGCCAAGTGGCCCAAAATAGCTCCAGCCCAGCGGATCGGCTGTTTACAAGCACCGCGGATGAGATCGCGGAGCATTATTCGACTTCCAGCGGCCCGTGCGCTCACGCACTCCACCCGGCACCTCCGGGAGGCCGTGCGCGCGCGCCAAGTGGCCGAAAATAGCTCCAAGACGACCGGATCGGCTGTTTACAAGCACCGCGGATGAGATCGCGGAGCTTTATGCGACTTCCAGCGGCCGGTGCGCTCGCGCACTCCACCCGGCACCTCCGGGAGGCCGTGCGCGCGCGCCAAGTGGCCCAAAATAGCTCCAGCCCAGCGGATCTGCACTTTACAAGCTCCGCGGATGAGATCGCGGAGCTTTATGCGACTTCCAGCGGCCGGCGCGCACGACGAGCGGACCCGGTGACGGTCCAGCTCCACCCGGTACCTCGCACGGCCCGCTTCTCCCCCCCGCGCGGACTTACGAGCGCTCGGGGAGACGTTCGGAAGCCGCCGGTGCCGTTGGAGCGGGGAAATACCTCCCTCCAGCGGACACGGCGAGTAAATACACCTTCGGCCAAACGGCGGGAGTAAGTATGACTCTCTTAAGGTAGCGGCACTCGACATCTTTTTAGCGGTTCGTGGAGGACCCGGCCGGTTCTCGGGGGTGCTTTTTCTCCTAACTCTCGACGCCCGAGGAGGCTTCCAGAGCCCCGGCTAAGCGTTTTACGCGGCCCGCTGAGCTTCCGGAGCACCTCCAGCCGGTTCCACGGGTGCTTTCCTCCTCACTCTTGACGCCCGAGGAGACTTCCAGCACCCCGGCTAAGCGTTTTACGCGGCCCGCTGAGCTTCCACAGCACCTCCAGCCGGTTCCCCGGGTGCATTCCTCCTCACTTTCTAAGCCGAACGAGGCTTCCAGAGCCCCGGCTAAGCGTTTTGCGCGGCCCGCTGAACTTCCACAGCACCTCCAGCCGGTTCCCCGAGTGCTTTCCTCATCACTTTATAAGCCGAACGAGGCTTCCAGAGCCCCGGCTAAGCGTTCTCCACGTCCCGCTGATCTCCCCGGAGGTCGTAACGGGGAAATACCTCCCTCTAGCGGACACGGCGGGTAAATACGCCACCTCTCGCACTTAGCGCACACTCGCGTTGCTGCGCGTCTGATGGCACTTTGAGCGGCCAAACGGCGGGAGTAACAATCACTCTCTTAAGGTAGGCTCACTTGAGATTTTTTTAACCGTCCGCGGAGGCGACCGGGACCACCGGGACAGCCGGGAGGCCGTGCGCGCGGGCCAAGTGGCCGAAAATAGCTCCAGGCCGACCGGATCGGCTAGTTGTAAGCACCGCGGATGAGATCGCGGAGCATTATTCGACTTCCAGCGGCCCGTGCGCTTACGCACGCCGCCCGGAACCTCCGGGAGGCCGTGCGCATGCGCAAGTGGCCGAAAATAGCTCCTAGCCGACCGGATCGGCTGTTTGTGAGCACCGCGGATGAGATCGCGGAGCTTCATTCGACTTCCAGCGGCCGGTGCGCTCACGCACTCCACCCGGCACCTCCGGGAGGCCGTGCGCGCGCGCCAAGTGGCCGAAAATAGCTCCAAGACGACCGGATCGGCTGTTTACAAGCACCGCGGATGAGATCGCGGAGCTTTATGCGACTTCCAGCGGCCGGTGCGCTCGCGCACTCCACCCGGCACCTCCGGGAGGCCGTGCGCGCGCGCCAAGTGGCCCAAAATAGCTCCAGCCCAGCGGATCTGCACTCCGCGGATGAGATCGCGGAGCTTTTTTCGACTTCCAGCGGCCGGCGCGCACGACGAGCGGACCCGGTGACGGTCCAGCTCCACCCGGTACCTCGCACGGCCCGCTTCTCCCCACCGCGCGGACTTCCGAGCGCTCGGGGAGACGTTCGGAAGCCGCCGGTGACGTTGGAGCGGGGAAATACCTCCCTCCAGCGGACACGGCGAGTAAATACACCTTCGGCCAAACGGCGGGAGTAACTATGACTCTCTTAAGGTAGCGGCACTCGACATCTTTTTCACGGTTCGTGGAGGACCCGGCCGGTTCTCGGGGGTGCTTTTTCTCCTAACTCTTGACGCCCGAGGAGGCTTCCAGAGCCTCGGCTAAGCGTTTTACGCGGCCCGCTGAGCTTCCACAGCACCTCCAGCCGGTTCTCATGAGGCTTTCCTCCTAACTCTTGACGCCCGAGGAGGCTTCCAGAGCCCCGGCTAAGCGTTTTACGCGGCCCGCCGAGCCTCCAGAGCACCTCCAGCCGGTTCCCCGGGTGCATTCCTCCTAACTCTTGACGCCCGAGGAGGCTTCCAGAGCCCCGGCTAAGCGTTTTACGCGGCCCGCCGAGCTTCCACAGCACCTCCAGCCGGTTCCCCGAGTGGTTTCCTCCTCACTTTCTAAGCCGAAAGAGGCTTCCAGAGCCCCGGCTAAGCGTTTTACGCGGCCCGCTGACCTTCCACAGCACCTCCAGCCGGTTCTAATGAGGCTTTCCTCCTAACTCTTGACGCCCGAGGAGGCTTCCAGAGCCCCGGCTAAGCGTTTTACGCGGCCCGCTGAGCTTCCGGAGCACCTCCAGCCGGTCCTCGCGATGCTTTGCTCCTCACTCTTGACGCCCGAGGAGGCTTCCAGAGCCCCGGCTAAGCGTTTTACGCAGCCCGCTGAACTTCCACCGCACCTCCAGCCGGTTCCCCGGGTGCTTTCCTCCTCACTGTTTAAGCCGAACGAGGCTTCCAGAGCCCCGGCTAAGCGTTTTACGCGGCCCGCTGAGCTTCCGGAGCACCTCCAGCAGGTTCCACGGGTGCTTTCCTCCTCACTCTTGACGCCCGAGGAGGCTTCCAGAGCCCCGGCTAAGCGTTTTACGCGGCCCGCTGAGCTTCCACCGCACCTCCAGCCGGTTCCCCGGGTGCTTTCCACCTCACTTTCTAAGCCGAACGAGGCTTCCAGAGCCTCGGCTAAGCGTTTTACGCGGCCCGCTGAGCTTCCGGAGCACCTCCAGCCGGTTCCACGGCTGCTTTCCTCCTCACTGTTTAAGCCGAACGAGGCTTCCAGAGCCCCGGCTAAACGTTTTACGCGGCCCGCTGAGCTTCCAGAGCACCTCCAGCCGGTTCCCCGGGTGCATTCCTCCTCACTTTCTAAGCCGAACGAGGCTTCCAGAGCCCCGGCTAAGCGTTTTACGCGGCCCGCTGAGCTTCCACCGCACCTCCAGCCGGTTCCACGGCTGCTTTCCTCCTCACTGTTTAAGCCGAACGAGGCTTCCAGAGCCCCGGCTAAACGTTTTACGCGGCCCGCTGAGCTTCCAGAGCACCTCCAGCCGGTTCCCCGGGTGCATTCCTCCTCACTTTCTAAGCCGAACGAGGCTTCCAGAGCCCCGGCTAAGCGTTTTACGCGGCCCGCTGAGCTTCCACCGCACCTCCAGCCGGTTCCACGGCTGCTTTCCTCCTCACTTTATAAGCCGAACGAGGCTTCCAGAGCCCCGGCTAAGCGTTTTACGCGGCCCGCCGAGCTTCCACAGCACCTCCAGCCGGTCCTCATGGTGCTTTCCTCCTAACTATTGACGCCCGAGGAGGCTTCCAGAGCCCCGGTTAAGCATTTTACGCAGCCCGCTGAGCTTCCACAGCACTTCCAGCCGGTTCCCCGGGTGCTTTCCTCCTCACTGTTTAAGCCGAACGAGGCTTCCAGAGCCCCGGCTAAGCGTTTTGCGCGGCTCGCTGAACTTCCACAGCACCTCCAGCCGGTTCCCCTGGGTGCTTTCCTCCTCATTTGCTAAGCCGAACGAGGCTTCCAGAGCCCCGGCTAAGCGTTCTCCGCGTCCCGGTGATCTTCCCGGAGGTCGTAACGGGGAAATACCTCCCTCTAGCGGACACGGCGGGTAAATACGCCAGCTCTCGCACTTAGCGCACACTCGCGTTGCTGCGCGTCCGGTGGCACTTTGAGCGGCCAAACGGCGGGAGTAACTGTCACTCTCTTAAGGTAGGCTCACTTGACATTTTTTGAACCGTCCGCGGAGGCGACCGGGACCACCGGGACAGCCGGGAGGCCGTGCGCGCGGGCCAAGTGGCCCAAAATAGCTCCAGGCCGACCGGATCGGCTAGTTGTAAGCACCGCGGATGAGATCGCGGAGCATTATTCGACTTCCAGCGGCCGGTGCGCTTACGCACGCCGCCCGGAACCTCCGGGAGGCCGTGCGCATGCGCAAGTGGCCGAAAATAGCTCCTAGCCGACCGGATCGGCTGTTTGTGAGCACCGCGGATGAGATCGCGGAGCTTCATTCGACTTCCAGCGGCCGGTGCGCTCACGCACTCCACCCGGCACCTCCGGGAGGCCGTGCGCGCGCGCCAAGTGGCCGAAAATAGCTCCAGGCCGACCGGATCGGCTAGTTGTAAGCACCGCGGATGAGATCGCGGAGCATTATTCGACTTCCAGCGGCCCGTGCGCTTACGCACGCCGCCCGGAACCTCCGGGAGGCCGTGCGCGCGCGCAAGTGGCCGAAA
The DNA here is from genome assembly GCF_059516105.1 of Syngnathus floridae. Taxonomy (NCBI): domain Eukaryota; kingdom Metazoa; phylum Chordata; class Actinopteri; order Syngnathiformes; family Syngnathidae; genus Syngnathus; species Syngnathus floridae. The sequence goes on from NW_028284057.1 coordinate 334,915, forward strand.
ATAGCTCCTAGCCGACCGGATCGGCTGTTTGTGAGCACCGCGGATGAGATCGCGGAGCTTCATTCGACTTCCAGCGGCCGGTGCGCTCACGCACTCCACCCGGCACCTCCGGGAGGCCGTGCGCATGCGCAAGTGGCCGAAAATAGCTCCTAGCCGACCGGATCGGCTGTTTGTGAGCACCGCGGATGAGATCGCGGAGCTTCATTCGACTTCCAGCGGCCGGTGCGCTCACGCACTCCACCCGGCACCTCCGGGAGGCCGTGCGCGCGCGCCAAGTGGCCGAAAATAGCTCCAAGACGACCGGATCGGCTGTTTACAAGCACCGCGGATGAGATCGCGGAGCTTTATGCGACTTCCAGCGGCCGGTGCGCTCGCGCACTCCACCCGGCACCTCCGGGAGGCCGTGCGCGCGCGCCAAGTGGCCCAAAATAGCTCCAGCCCAGCGGATCTGCACTCCGCGGATGAGATCGCGGAGCTTTTTTCGACTTCCAGCGGCCGGCGCGCACGACGAGCGGACCCGGTGACGGTCCAGCTCCACCCGGTACCTCGCACGGCCCGCTTCTCCCCCCCGCGCGGACTTCCGAGCGCTCGGGGAGACGTTCGGAAGCCGCCGGTGACGTTGGAGCGGGGAAATACCTCCCTCCAGCGGACACGGCGAGTAAATACACCTTCGGCCAAACGGCGGGAGTAACTATGACTCTCTTAAGGTAGCGGCACTCGACATCTTCTTCACGGTTCGTGGAGGACCCGGCCGGTTCTCGGGGGTGCTTTTTCTCCTAACTCTCGACGCCCGAGGAGGCTTCCAGAGCCCCGGCTAAGCGTTTTCCGCGGGCCGATGAGCTTCCAAAGCAACTCCAGCCGGTTCTCTTGATGGTTTCCTCCTCACTGTTTAAGCCGAACGCGGCTTCCAGAGCCCCGGCTAAGCGTTTTACGCGGCCCGCTGAACTTCCGGAGCACCTCCAGCCGGTTCTCATGATGCATTCCTCCTCACTTTCTAAGCCGAACGAGGCTTCCAGAGCCCCGGCTAAGCGTTTTACGCGGCCCGCTGAGCTTCCAGGGCACCTCCAGCCGGTTCTCTTGATGGTTTCCTCCTCACTGTTTAAGCCGAACGCGGCTTCCAGAGCCCCGGCTAAGCGTTTTACGCGGCCCGCTGAACTTCCGGAGCACCTCCAGCCGGTTCTCATGATGCATTCCTCCTCACTTTCTAAGCCGAACGAGGCTTCCAGAGCGCCGGCTAAGCGTTTTACGCGGCCCGCTGAACTTCCCCAGCACCTCCAGCCGGTTCTCATGATGCATTCCTCCTCACTCTTTAAGCCGAACGAGGCTTCCAGAGCCTCGGCTAAGCGTTTTCCGCGGCCCGCTGAGCTTCCAAAGCACCTCCAGCCGGTTCCACGGGTGCTTTCCTCCTCACTCTTGACGCCCGAGGAGGCTTCCAGAGCCCCGGCTAAGCGTTTTACGCGGCCCGCCGAGCTTCCACAGCACCTCCAGCCGGTTCTCATGATGCATTCCTCCTCACTTTCTAAGCCGAACGAGGCTTCCAGAGCCCCGGCTAAGCGTTTTACGCGGCCCGCCGAGCTTCCACAGCACCTCCAGCCGGTTCCCCGAGTGCTTTCCTCCTCACTTTCTAAGCCGAACGAGGCTTCCAGAGCCCCGGCTAAGCGTTCTCCGCGTCCCGCTAATCTTCCCGGAGCTTGTAACGGGGAAATACCTCCCTCTAGCGGACACGGCGGGTAAATACGCCACCTCTCGCACTTAGCGCACACTCGCGTTGCTGCGCGTCTGATGGCACTTTGAGCGGCCAAACGGCGGGAGTAACAGTCACTCTCTTAAGGTAGGCTCACTTGAGATTTTTTTTAACCGTCCGCGGAGATGACCGGGACCACCGGGACAGCCGGGAGGCCGTGCGCGCGGGCCAAGTGGCCGAAAATAGCTCCAGGCCGACCGGATCGGCTAGTTGTAAGCACCGCGGATGAGATCGCGGAGCATTATTCGACTTCCAGCGGCCCGTGCGCTCACGCACGCCGCCCGGAACCTCCGGGAGGCCGTGCGCATGCGCAAGTGCCCGAAAATAGCTCCTAGCCGACCGGATCGGCTGTTTGTGAGCACCGCGGATGAGATCGCGGAGCTTCATTCGACTTCCAGCGGCCGGTGCGCTCGCGCACTCCACCCGGAACCTCCGGGAGGCCGTGCGCGCGCGCCAAGTGGCCGAAAATAGCTCCAAGACGACCGGATCGGCTGTTTACAAGCTCCGCGGATGAGATCGCGGAGCTTCATCCGACTTCCAGCGGCCGGTGCGCTCGCGCACTCCACCCGGCACCTCCGGGAGGCCGTGCTCGCGCGCCAAGTGGCCCAAAATAGCTCCAGCCCAGCGGATCGGCTGTTTACAAGCACCGCGGATGAGATCGCGGAGCTTTATCCGACTTCCAGCGGCCGGCGCGCACGACGAGCGGACCAGGTGACGGTCCAGCTCCACCCGGTACCTCGCACGGCCCGCTTCTCCCCACCGCGCGGACTTCCGAGCGCTCGGGGAGACGTTCGGAAGCCGCCGGTGACGTTGGAGCGGGGAAATACCTCCCTCCAGCGGACACGGCGAGTAAATACACCTTCGGCCAAACGGCGGGAGTAACTATGACTCTCTTAAGGTAGCGGCACTCGACATCTTTTTCACGGTTCGTGGAGGACCCGGCCGGTTCTCGGGGGTGCTTTTTCTCCTAACTCTTGACGCCCGAGGAGGCTTCCAGAGCCTCGGCTAAGCGTTTTACGCGGCCCGCTGAGCTTCCACAGCACCTCCAGCCGGTTCTCATGAGGCTTTCCTCCTAACTCTTGACGCCCGAGGAGGCTTCCAGAGCCCCGGCTAAGCGTTTTACGCGGCCCGCTGAGCTTCCACAGCACCTCCAGCCGGTTCTCATGATGCTTTTCTCCTCACTCTTTAAGCCGAACGAGGCTTCCAGAGCCCCGGCTAAACGTTTTACGCGGCCCGCTGGACTTCCAGAGCACCTCCAGCCGGTTCCCCGGCTGCTTTCCTCCTCACTCTTTAAGCCGCCCGAGGCTTCCAGAGCCCCGGCTAAGCGTTCTCCGCGTCCCGCTGATCTTCCCGGAGCTTGTAACGGGGAAATACCTCCCTCTAGCGGACACGGCGGGTAAATACGCCAGCTCTCGCACTTAGCGCACACTCGCGTTGCTGCGCGTCTGATGGCACTTTGAGCGGCCAAACGGCGGGAGTAACAGGCACTCTCTTAAGGTAGGCTCACTTGAGATTTTTTTAACCGTCCGCGGAGGCGACCGGGACCACCGGGACAGCCGGGAGGCCGTGCGCGCGGGCCAAGTGGCCGAAAATAGCTCCAGGCCGACCGGATCGGCCAGTTGTAAGCACCGCGGATGAGATCGCGGAGCTTTATCCGACTTCCAGCGGCCGGTGCGCTCGCGCACTCCACCCGGCACCTCCGGGAGGCCGTGCGCGCGCGCCAAGTGGCCGAAAATAGCTCCTAGCCGACCGGATCTGCACTTTACAAGCACCGCGGATGAGATCGCGGAGCATTATTCGACTTCCAGCGGCCGGTGCGCTCGCGCACTCCACCCGGCACCTCCGGGAGGCCGTGCGCGCGCGCCAAGTGGCCGAAAATAGCTCCAAGACGACCGGATCGGCTGTTTACAAGCACCGCGGATGAGATCGCGGAGCTTTATGCGACTTCCAGCGGCCGGTGCGCTCGCGCACTCCACCCGGCACCTCCGGGAGGCCGTACGCGCGCGCCAAGTGGCCCAAAATAGCTCCAGCCCAGCGGATCTGCACTCCGCGGATGAGATCGCGGAGCTTCATTCGACTTCCAGCGGCCGGCGCGCACGACGAGCGGACCCGGTGACGGTCCAGCTCCACCCGGTACCTCGCACGGCCCGCTTCTCCCCCCCGCGCGGACTTCCGAGCGCTCGGGGAGACGTTCGGAAGCCGCCGGTGCCGTTGGAGCGGGGAAATACCTCCCTCCAGCGGACACGGCGAGTAAATACACCTTCGGCCAAACGGCGGGAGTAACTATGACTCTCTTAAGGTAGCGGCACTCGACATCTTTTTAGCGGTTCGCGGAGGACCCGGCCGGTTCTCGGGGGTGCTTTTTCTCCCAACTCTTGACCCCCGAGGAGGCTTCCAGAGCCCCGGCTAAGCGTTTTCCGCGGCCCGCTGAGCTTCCACAGCACCTCCAGCCGGTTCTCATGATGCATTCCTCCTCACTTTCTAAGCCGAACGAGGCTTCCAGAGCCTCGGCTAAGCGTTTCACGCGGCCCGCTGAGCTTCCACAGCACCTCCAGCCGGTTCTCATGAGGCTTTCCTCCTAACTCTTGACGCCCGAGGAGGCTTCCAGAGCCCCGGCTAAGCGTTTTACGCGGCCCGCTGAGCTTCCGGAGCACCTCCAGCCGGTTCCCCGGGTGCATTCCTCCTCACTTTCTAAACCGAACGAGGCTTCCAGAGCCCCGGCTAAGCGTTTTACGCGACCCGCTGAACTTCCACAGCACCTCCAGCCGGTTCTCCGGGTGCTCCCATCCTCACTGTTTAAGCCGAACGAGGCTTCCAGAGCCCCGGCTAAGCGTTTTACGCGACCCGCTGAACTTCCACAGCACCTCCAGCCGGTTCTCCGGGTGCTCCCATCCTCACTGTTTAAGCCGAACGAGGCTTCCAGAGCCCCGGCTAAGCGTTTTACGCGGCCCGCTGAGCTTCCACAGCACCTCCAGCCGGTTCTCCGGGTGCTCCCATCCTCACTGTTTAAGCCGAACGAGGCTTCCAGAGCCCCGGCTAAACGTTTTGCGCGGCCCGCTGAACTTCCACAGCACCCCCAGCCGGTTCCCCGCGTGCTTTCCACCTCACTTTCTAAGCCGAACGAGGCTTCCAGCGCCCCGGCTAAGCGTTCTCCGCGTCCCGGTGATCTTCCCGGAGGTCGTAACGGGGAAATACCTCCCTCCAGTGGACACGGAGAGAAATTACACCGCCTCTCGCACACAGGCGGGTAAACGGCGGGAGTAACTATGACTCTCTTAAGGTAGCCTGACTTGACATCTCTTTAACGGTTCGTGGATAAATACATGATATATACTACATATGATCGCATTTAAAGCCAAATAATACAAAATGAGCATTCGGTTATAAACACTGTATTCATCATGTTTATAGGCGATGTTAATATTTATATGTTTAATGTTTATAGGTGATGTTAATATTTATATATTTAATGTTTATAGGGGATGTTAATATTTATATATTTATTTTGTACATCATGTTATAGTTATACGACACTCGCTATTGGATCATGATGTGATCATATCGGCGGGAGTCGGCCCGGGCTCCGGGTGAAGAGGCCGAATTCTCGCCACTCGCGGCCGACCGGGGAACCAGCAGAGGCGGACGCATCGCGGCGCGAGAGCCCTTGGCACTTAGAAAAAATTTGGCAAAAGTTGCTCCGTGCTCCAGGTGAAGAGGCCGAATTCTCGCCACTCGCGGCCGACCGGGGAACCAGCAGAGGCGGACGCATCGCGGCGCGAGAGCCCTTGGCACTTAGAAAAAATTTGGCAAAAGTTGCTCCGTGCTCCAGGTGAAGAGGCCGAATTCTCGCCACTCGCGGCCGACCGGGGAACCAGCAGAGGCGGACGCATCGCGGCGCGAGAGCCCTTGGCACTTAGAAAAAAATTGGCAAAAGTCGCTCCGGGTGAAGAGGCCGAATTCTCGCCACTCGCGGCCGACCGGGGAACCAGCAGAGGCGGACGCATCGCGGCGCAAGAGCCCTTGGCACTTAGAAAAAAATTGGCAAAAGTCGCTCCGCGCTCCAGGTGAAGAGGCCGAATTCTCGCCACTCGTGGCCGACCAGGGAACCAGCAGAGGCGGACGCATCGCGGCGCGAGAGCCCTTGGCACTTAGAAAAATTTTCGCAAAAGTCGCTCCGCGCTCCAGGTGAAGAGGCCGAATTCTCGCCACTCGCGGCCGACCGGGGAACCAGCGAAGGCGGGTAAGCTTTCAAGAGAGCCCCGCCGGCTGGTCCGCGGGCCGAACGTGGTCCCGTAAAGTACCGACAGCGGACGCCGACCCACGCCCGGCAAGGACCACCCAGAGGCGGACACGCTCTCCGACGAGCCCCGCCGGCCGGTCCGCGGCGGGAAACGCGCCCTCTGGCGGACACGCCGTTGTAAATGAATGGGCTTTGGCACTTAGTGCATTTTCGCTGAAGTTGAGCCGCGCTCCGGGCGAAGAGGCCGAATTCTCGCCACTCGTGGCCGACCAGGGAACCAGCGAAGGCGGGTAGGCTTTCAAGAGAGCCCCGCCGGCTGGTCCGCGGGCCAATTATGGTCCCGTAAAGTACCGACAGCGGACGCCGACCTACGCCCGGCAAGGACCACCCAGAGGCGGACACGCTCTCCGACGAGCCCCGCCGGCCGGTCCGCGGCGGGAAATGCGCCCTCTGGCGGACACGCCGTTGTAAATGAATGGGGTTTGGCACTTAGTGCATTTTCGCAGAAGTTGAGCCGCGCTCCGGGCGAAGAGGCCGAATTCTCGCTACTCGTGGCCCACCAGGGAACCAGCGAAGGCGGGTAAGCTCTCAAGAGAGCCCCGCCGGCTGGTCCGCGGGCCAATTATGGTCCCGTCACCTACCGACAGCGGACGCCGACCCACGCCCGCTAAGAACCACCGAGAGGCGGACACGCTCTCCGACGAGCCCCGCCGGCCGGTCCGCGGCGGGAAATGCGCCCTCTGGCGGACACGTCGTTGTAAATGAATGGGCTTTGGCACTTAGTGCATTTTGGCACAAGTTGAGCCGCGCTCCGGGCGAAGAGGCCGAATTATCGCTACTCGTGGCCGACCGGGGAACCAGCGAAGGCGGGTAAGCTTTCAAGAGAGCCCCGCCGGCTGGTCCGCGGGCCGAACGTGGTCCCGTAAAGTACCGACAGCGGACGCCGACCCACGCCCGGCAAGGACCACCGAGAGGCGGACACGCTCTCCGACGAGCCCCGCCGGCCGGTCCGCGGCGGGAAACGCGCCCTCTGGCGGACACGCCGTTGTAAATGAATGGGCTTTGGCACTTAGTGCATTTTTGCAAAAGTTGAGCCGCGCTCCGGGCGAAGAGGCCGAATTCTCGCTACTCGTGGCCGACCGGGGAACCAGCAAAGGCGGGTAAGCTCTCAAGAGAGCCCCGCCGGCTGGTCCGCGGGCCAATTATGGTCCCGTAACGTACCGACAGTGGACGCCGACCCACGCCCGGCAAGGACCACCGAGAGGCGGATAACGGCGCACACCGCGAACGGCGGGTGGCGGTCGCTGGGTGGCGGTCGGCTGGTGGCGGTCGGGGGGTGGCGGTCGGGGATGGTGCTTGGGGATGGTGCTTGGGACCGGTGGCGCCGGAGGCGCACACCGCGAACGGCTGGTGGCGGTCGGCTGGTGGCGGTCGGCTGGTGGCGGTCGGCTGGTGGCGGTCGGGGGGTGGCGGTCGGGGGGTGGCGGTCGGGGATGGTGCTTGGGGATGGTGCTTGGGACCGGTGGCGCCGGAGGCGCACACCGCGAACGGCTGGTGGCGGTCGGCTGGTGGCGGTCGGCTGGTGGCGGTCGGGGGGTGGCG
>NW_028284057.1:352500-370000 GCF_059516105.1 Syngnathus floridae
TCCCGTCGCTGCCTCCGGAGCCGACCTCGCCCGCGCGACGCCGCTTTGTCTGCCGAGCGCTCGTGCTGTGGCCAGATCAGACCCGTAGGACGCTGGCCGGAAGGCGCTGGGGCAGAGCGGATCGCCGCGCGGCGGGACGGTCACGGAACGGTATTGACGGGGAGACGAGCTCGGGGAGAGCGAACTCGGCAACGGGGGTGGCACATCGGTTGGGCTCGAGCAGGCGGCTTAGGAGCAACCGCGAGGGAACACGGCGGGGTCCGGGGGAAGGGCGACGGCCGCCCGCGACTCGTCACGGTAACCCAGGCGGGAAGCTGCGCTCCGTCCGAGTCAGACTCGGTCGTCGCGGCCCGGCTGAGGCTCGCTTGGTCGAGGGGGCGCGGCGCTGTGCCGGCGACTTTGCCCGCGCGAGGCACGTACGCTGTGGTCCGAAGGAAGAAGCGCGCGTCCCGAGTCAGACTCGGGCGCCGCAACCCGACGGTATCTCGCTGCGGCCAGGATGCGGAGTTGAGTCGGCACTGGGGGGATCCGGGAAGGACGAAGGGGCGGCGGCCAACAGTCGCAGCTCGTCGCCGCTGTCACCCAGACGGGAAGCTGCGCCCCGGCCGAGTCAGACTCGGTCGGTGCGGCCCGCTGCGGCCAGCTGGAGAGTGAGCTACGTGCCTGTACCGTGCTCCCGACGAACCGTCCCGGGGGGCTGGTGACGTCGCGCGATCGGCGCTTGATGCTGCGACCGGGAGGGAAGCTGCGCCCCGTCCGAGTCAGACTCGGTCGTTGCGGCCCACCCGAGCCCGCACGCCTCACGCGGAGGGGTCATACGCCCCGGCGGCCACGATAGACGTCCTCCCGCTTCGCGGTGGTCGGGAGGGCTTAGCGGATAGGTGCAGATGCGGGGGCGGCTTCCCGAGATAGCCGTCCCTAGGTTAGGCGAGGGTTTGAGAAACATCTTTCGCGGTAGACCGGCGCGGCCGGCGGACGCCCACGTGGCGTGCCGCGAGTCGGATCGCGCGCTCGGCCTCCGTTGATGGCCGCTAGGTGCGTGCGTGGAATCGGGGCGTCTCGGTCTCGCTGCCGTACGGCTCGCGCTAGGCCTGCGGGGGCGGCGTCGGAGCGCGCGCTCGCGCGGCGGCCGTAGCGCTAGAGGGCGACCCGCAAGTGGGGAGGAACCGTCCACCCAACGCCGGCGCTAGCCGGGGCCGGTGGGGGCCCTACCAAGGCGGGTCATGGTCGCATGTCGGTCGGTCCGGCCTCTGTTTACCGAGGCGGCCGGCACCTCCATCTGCCTTGGATGCCCCGAATCCGCAGACTTTCCTCCGGCCTCAGCTTAACGAGACGGCCGTTGCCTCCATCCTTGGATGTTAACATTCGCAGAGTTTCAGCTCCGGGCTAGGGCGGGTGAAGTCGTCTCGAACCACGTGCCTGAAGGCCGCCTCGCGCCGGATGCAGGCCCCGCTCTGTCGTGCGGTGTGACCGTCCAACGCGGGCATCGCTAGATTAGCCGTGGCCACGATCCTTCCGCACCGCGAGCCTTTCGCCCTCGGCCGGTGGTCGCTCAGTTCGCGGGCCGCTGATCCCGCTCCATCTCTCCGGCCTGTGTTTAAGGAGGCGGCCGCTCCTCCTTCCTTGGATGGACCATTCGCATATTTTTCGCCCGGCCTGTGTTTAAGGAGGCGGCCGGTCCTCCTTCCTTGGATGGACCATTCGCATATTTTTCGCCCGGCCTGTGTTTAAGGAGGCGGCCGGTAACTCCCTTTCTTGGATGAGACCCAACATTCGCATATTTTTCGCCCGGCCTGTGTTTAAGGAGGCGGCCGGTCCTCCCATTCTGCCAGTGTTCCTTGGACTTTGAAAATTTCAAAGTCTTTCCGCTCCGGGCTAGGGCGGGTGAGGTCGTCTCGAACCACGTGCCTGAAGGCCGCCTCGCGCCAGATGCGGCCCCGCTCTGTCGTGCGGTGTGACCGTCCAACGCGGGCATCGCTAGATTAGCCGTGGCCACGATCCTTCCACACCGCGAGCCTTTCGCCCTCGGCCGGTGTCGGTCAACGTGTGGGTGGGGGGGAAGGACGGCTGCCGGGAGCAGACAGCCGTCCCCGGGTGGGGTGTACAGTCCTTCCACCGCGGCCGCCGGGAGCAGACGGCCGTCGAGCGATTCTGCCATTGTTCCTAGGACTTTGTACATTTTAAAGACCCTCCGCGCGGGCCGCTGATCCCGCTCGGTCGCTCCGGCCTGTGTTTAAGGAGGCGGCCGGTCCTCCCATTCTGCCAGTGTTCCTTGGACTTTGAATATTTCAAAGTCTTTTCGCTCCGGGCTAGGGCGGGTGAGGTCGTCTCGAACCACGTGCCTGAAGGCCGCCTCGCGCCGGATGCAGGCCCCGCTCTGTCGTGCGGTGTGACCGTCCAACGCGGGCATCGCTAGATTAGCCGTGGCCACGATCCTTCCACACCGCGAGCCTTTCGCCCTCGGCCGGTGTCGGTCAACGTGTGGGGTGGGGGGGAAGGACGGCTGCCGGGAGCAGACAGCCGTCCCCGGGTGGGGTGTACAGTCCCTTCACCGCGGCCGCCGGGAGCAGACGGCCGTCGAGCGATTCTGCCATTGTCCCTAGGACTTTGTACATTTCAAAGACCCTGCGCGCGGGCCGCTGATCCCGCTCGGTCGCTCCGGCCTGTGTTTAAGGAGGCGGCCGGTCCTCCCATTCTGCCAGTGTTCCTTGGACTTTGAAAAGTCTTTCCGCTCCGGGCTAGGGCGGGTGAGGTCGTCTCGAACCACGTGCCTGAAGGCCGCCTCGCGCCGGATGCAGGCCCCGCTCTGTCGTGCGGTGTGACCGTCCAACGCGGGCATCGCTAGATTAGCCGTGGCCACGATCCTTCCACACCGCGAGCCTTTCGCCCTCGGCTGATGTTCAACCAACGTGTGGGGAGGGGGTTATGGACGGCTGCCGGGAGCAGACAGCCGTCCCCGGGAGGGGAGACTTCACGGCGGCCGCCGGGAGCAGACGGCCGTCGAGAGATTCTGCCAGTGTTCCTTGGACTTTGACTATTTCAAAGTCTTTCCGCTCCGGGCTAGGGCGGGTGAGGTCGTCTCGAACCACGTGCCTGAAGGCCGCCTCGCGCCGGATGCAGGCCCCGCTCTGTCGTGCGGTGTGACCGTCCAACGCGGGCATCGCTAGATTAGCCGTGGCCACGATCCTTCCACACCGCGAGCCTTTCGCCCTCGGCCGGTGTTCGCTCAACGCGCGGGCCGCTGATCCCGCTCCATCTCTCCGGCCTGTGTTTAAGGAGGCGGCCGGTCCTCCCATTCTGCCAGTGTTCCTTGGACTTTGAAAATTTCAAAGTCTTTCCGCTCCGGGCTAGGGCGGGTGAGGTCGTCTCGAGCCACGTGCCTGAAGGCCGCCTCGCGCCGGATGCAGGCCCCGCTCTGTCGTGCGGTGTGACCGTCCAACGCGGGCATCGCTAGATTAGCCGTGGCCACGATCCTTCCACACCGCGAGCCTTTCGCCCTCGGCTGGTGTTCGTCCAACGTGTGGGGAGGGGGTTAAGGACGGCTGCCGGGAGCAGACAGCCGTCCCCGGGAGGGGAGACTTCACGGCGGCCGCCGGGAGCAGACGGCCGTCGAGAGATTCTGCCAGCGTTCCTTGTACTTTGAATATTTCACAGCCGTGCTCGCACTTAGGAAATTTTCGAGCGCTGTGGCACTTAGACATTTTTCGTCAAGCGTGGCACTTAGAAATTTTTCGTCAAGAGAGGCACTTAGACATTTTTCGTCAAGAGTGACACTTAGAAAATTTTTCACTCTCTTTGTGCCTTCCAGGGTGCTGTGCAACCCTGCGTGTTGTGTTCCCACCGAGCAAGGGGCGCTGCTGGCGGCCATGACCAAGCGCTCGGCACCGGGCCCTTTCATTTTGTGGGGTAAATTATGCGCCCCCCATGCTCGTTCTGACTATATTTTGCGAAAGGGGGGTAAATCGTTGATGAGTACGCTGACTAGGGGGACCATTTAGCGTACTCTGGCGCACCTGAAGACCAAAGTTGGTACTGCACCCTCCCCCTGGTACCCCAGCCCCTGGTACCTAAAGAGGGAGAGGCCGAATTTTCGCTTTTTGGGGCCGACCGAGGGAACCAGCCGAGGCGGACACTTTTCGGCTCAAGAGCCGTTGGCACTTAGAAAAAATTCGCACAAGTTGGCAGGGCTACCAGGGGAAGAGGCCGAATTTTCGCTTTTGAAGGCCGACCGCGGGAACCAGCCGAGGCGGACACTTTTCGGCTCAAGAGCCGTTGGCACTTAGAAAATATTTGCCAAACTTGGCTTGACTTCCAGGAGAAGAGGCCGAATTTTCACTTTTGGTGGCCGACCTGGGGAACCAGCCGAGGCGGACACTTTTCGGCTCAAGAGCCGTTGGCACTTAGAAAATATTTGCCAAACTTGGCTTGACTTCCAGGAGAAGAGGCCGAATTTTCACTTTTGGTGGCCGTTATGGGGAACCAGCCGAGGCGGACACTTTTCGGCTCAAGAGCCGTTGGCACTTAGAAAATATTTGCCAAACATGGCTTGACTTCCAGGAGAAGAGGCCGAATTTTCACTTTTGGTGGCCGTTATGGGGAACCAGCCGAGGCGGACACTTTACGCTGGTTGAGTCGTTGGCACTTAGAAAATATTTGCCAAACTTGGCTTGACTTCCAGGAGAAGAGGCCGAATTTTCACTTTTGGTGGCCGACCTGGGGAACCAGCCGAGGCGGACACTTTACGCTGGTTGAGTCGTTGGCACTTAGAAAATATCTGCCAAACTTGGCTTGACTTCCAGGAGAAGAGGCCGAATTTTCACTTTTGGTGACCGACCTGGGGAACCAGCCGAGGCGGACACTTTACGCTGGTTGAGTCGTTGGCACTTAGAAAATATTTGCCAAACTTGGCTTGACTTCCAGGAGAAGAGGCCGAATTTTCACTTTTGGTGGCCGACCTGGGGAACCAGCCGAGGCGGACACTTTACGCTGGTTGAGTCGTTGGCACTTAGAAAATATTCGCCAAACTTGGCAAGACTTCCAGGAGAAGAGGCCGAATTTTCACTTTTGGTGGCCGACCTGGGGAACCAGCCGAGGCGGACACTTTACGCTGGTTGAGTCGTTGGCACTTAGAAAATATTTGCCAAACTTGGCTTGACTTCCAGGAGAAGAGGCCGAATTTTCACTTTTCATGGCCGTTATGGGGAACCAGCCGAGGCGGACACTTTGCGCTGGTTGAGTCGTTGGCACTTAGAAAATATTTGCCAAACTTGGCTTGACTTCCAGGAGAAGAGGCCGAATTTTCACTTTTGGTGGCCGCTATGGGGAACCAGCCGAGGCGGACACTTTAGGCTGGTTGAGTCGTTGGCACTCAGAAAATATTCGCCAAACTTGGCAAGACTTCCAGGAGAAGAGGCCGAATTTTCACTTTTGGTGGCCGACCTGGGGAACCAGCCGAGGCGGACACTTTACGCTGGTTGAGTCGTTGGCACTTAGAAAATATTTGCCAAACTTGGCTTGACTTCCAGGAGAAGAGGCCGAATTTTCACTTTTCATGGCCGTTATGGGGAACCAGCCGAGGCGGACACTTTGCGCTGGTTGAGTCGTTGGCACTTAGAAAATATTTGCCAAACTTGGCTTGACTTCCAGGAGAAGAGGCCGAATTTTCACTTTTGGTGGCCGTTATGGGGAACCAGCCGAGGCGGACACTTTAGGCTGGTTGAGTCGTTGGCACTCAGAAAATATTCGCCAAACTTGGCCAGACTTCCAGGAGAAGAGGCCGAATTTTCACTTTTGGTGACCGACCTGGGGAACCAGCCGAGGCGGACACTTTACGCTGGTTGAGTCGTTGGCACTTAGAAAATATTTGCCAAACTTGGCTTGACTTCCAGGAGAAGAGGCCGAATTTTCACTTTTGGTGGCCGACCTGGGGAACCAGCCGAGGCGGACACTTTACGCTGGTTGAGTCGTTGGCACTTAGAAAATATTCGCCAAACTTGGCCAGACTTCCAGGAGAAGAGGCCGAATTTTCACTTGTGGTACCCGACCTGGGGAACCAGCCGAGGCGGACACTTTAGGCTGGTTGAGTCGTTGGCACTTAGAAAATATTTGCCAAACTTGGCTTGACTTCCAGGAGAAGAGGCCGAATTTTCACTTTTGGTGGCCGTTATGGGGAACCAGCCGAGGCGGACACTTTAGGCTGGTTGAGTCGCTGGCACTTAGAAAATATTCGCCAAACTTGGCCAGACTTCCAGGAGAAGAGGCTGAATTTTCACTTGTTCTGGCCGTTATGGGGAACCAGCCGAGGCGGACACTTTAGGCTGGTTGAGTCGTTGGCACTTAGAAAATATTCGCCAAACTTGGCCAGACTTCCAGGAGAAGAGGCCGAATTTTCACTTGTGGTACCCGACCTGGGGAACCAGCCGAGGCGGACACTTTAGGCTGGTTGAGTCGTTGGCACTTAGAAAATATTTGCCAAACTTGGCTTGACTTCCAGGAGAAGAGGCCGAATTTTCACTTTTGGTGGCCGTTATGGGGAACCAGCCGAGGCGGACACTTTAGGCTGGTTGAGTCGCTGGCACTTAGAAAATATTCGCCAAACTTGGCCAGACTTCCAGGAGAAGAGGCTGAATTTTCACTTGTTCTGGCCGTTATGGGGAACCAGCCGAGGCGGACACTTTAGGCTGGTTTAGTCGTTGGCACTTAGAAAATATTCGCCAAACTTGGCCAGACTTCCAGGAGAAGAGGCCGAATTTTCACTTGTTCTGGCCGTTATGGGGAACCAGCCGAGGCGGACACTTTACGCTGGTTGAGTCGTTGGCACTTAGAAAATATTCGCCAAACTTGGCCAGACTTCCAGGAGAAGAGGCCGAATTTTCACTTGTTCTGGCCGTTAGGGGGAACCAGCCGAGGCGGACACTTTACGGCTGTTGAGTCGTTGGCACTTAGAAAATATTCGCCAAACTTGGCCAGACTTCCAGGAGAAGAGGCCGAATTTTCACTTGTTCTGGCCGACCTGGGGAACCAGACGAGGCGGACACATCACCCCGCAAGTGCCGTTGGCACTTTGAAAATATTCGCCAAACTTGGCCAGACTTCCAGGAGAAGAGGCCGAATTTTCACTTGTGGTGGCCGCTATGGGGAACCAGCTGAGGCGGACACTTTACGCTGGTCGAGTCGTTGGCACTTGGAAAATATTTGCCAAACTTGGCCAGACTTCCAGGAGAAGAGGCCGAATTTTCACTTGTTCTGGCCGTTATGGGGAACCAGCCGAGGCGGACACTTTACGGCTGTTGAGTCGTTGGCACTTTGAAAATATTCGCCAAACTTGGCCGGACTTCCAGGAGAAGAGGCCGAATTTTCACTTGTTCTGGCCGACCTGGGGAACCAGACGAGGCGGACACATCACCCCGCAAGTGCCGTTGGCACTTTGAAAATATTCGCCAAACTTGGCCGGACTTCCAGGAGAAGAGGCCGAATTTTCGCTTTTTCTGGCCGACCTGGGGAACCAGACGAGGCGGACACATCACCCCGCAAGTGCCGTTGGCACTTTGAAAATATTCGAAACTTCCATCAAACACACATCGGCTTTTTCGCCGTCGCTGTCCGGCCTGGGCACCATCGTGGCTCGGACAGTTCGTGTGCCAGCTTCCGTTGGCACTTAGAACATTTTTCAAAATAAAAATAAACAGTCCTGCACATACGTGCCGACTATATTTTGCGAAAGGGGAGTAAACCGATGAGTACACTAACTAGGGGGACCAACAGACCGTAGTGGTCTCCCCTGGTACCTAAATGCATACCCCTGGTACCTAAATGCATACCCCTGGTACCTCAGCGACTACCCCTGGTACCTAAATGCGTACCCCTGGTACCTCAGAGAGGCCGAATTTTCACATTCCGTGGCCGAACTAGGGAACCGGACGAGTCGGACACTTTTCCGGGAGAGACCCGATGGCACTTAGAAAATTTTCGCTCAAGTTGGCAGGACTTCCAGAGCAAGAGGCCGAATTTTCACATTATGTGGCCGAACTAGGGAACCGGACGAGTCGGACACTTTTCCGGGAGAGACCCGATGGCACTTAGAAAATATTCGCTCAAGTTGGCAGGACTTCCAGAGCAAGAGGCCGAATTTTCACTTTTTCTGGCCGACTCGGGGAACCAGCCGAGTCGGACACTTTTCCGGGCAAGACCCGATGGCACTTAGAAAATATTCGCTCAAGTTGGCAGGACTTCCAGAGCAAGAGGCCGAATTTTCACATTATGTGGCCGAACTAGGGAACCGGACGAGTCGGACACTTTTCCGGGAGAGACCCGATGGCACTTAGAAAATATTCGCTCAAGTTGGCAGGACTTCCAGAGCAAGAGGCCGAATTTTCACATTATGTGGCCGAACTAGGGAACCAGCCGAGTCGGACACTTTTCCGGGCAAGACCCGATGGCACTTAGAAAATATTCGCTCAAGTTGGCGGGACTTCCAGAGCAAGAGGCCGAATTTTCACATTATGTGGCCGAACTAGGGAACCGGACGAGTCGGACACTTTTCCGGGAGAGACCCGATGGCACTTTGAAAATTTTCGCTCAAGTTGGCAGGACTTCCAGAGCAAGAGGCCGAATTTTCACATTATGTGGCCGAACTAGGGAACCGGACGGGTCGGACACTTTTCCGGGAGAGACCCGATGGCACTTAGAAAATATTCGCTCAAGTTGGCAGGACTTCCAGAGCAAGAGGCCGAATTTTCACATTATGTGGCCGAACTAGGGAACCAGCCGAGTCGGACACTTTTCCGGGCAAGACCCGATGGCACTTAGAAAATATTCGCTCAAGTTGGCAGGACTTCCAGAGCAAGAGGCCGAATTTTCACTCGTTCGGGCCGACTCGGGGAACCAGCCGAGTCGGACACTTTTCCGGGAGAGACCCGATGGCACTTAGAAAATATTCGCTCAAGTTGGCAGGACTTCCAGAGCAAGAGGCCGAATTTTCGCTCGTTCGGGCCGACTCGGGGAACCAGCCGAGTCGGACACTTTTCCGGGCAAGACCCGATGGCACTTAGAAAATATTTGCTCAAGTTGGCAGGACTTCCAGAGCAAGAGGCCGAATTTTCACTCGTTCGGGCCGACTCGGGGAACCAGCCGAGTCGGACACGTTACGGCCGAACACCCGTTGGCACTTAGAAAATATTCGCTCAAGTTGG
This sequence comes from Syngnathus floridae, assembly GCF_059516105.1. Classification (NCBI taxonomy): domain Eukaryota; kingdom Metazoa; phylum Chordata; class Actinopteri; order Syngnathiformes; family Syngnathidae; genus Syngnathus; species Syngnathus floridae. The sequence goes on from NW_028284057.1 coordinate 361,692, forward strand.
CAGGACTTCCAGAGCAAGAGGCCGAATTTTCGCTCGTTCGGGCCGACTCGGGGAACCAGACGAGTCGGACACTTTTCCGGGCAAGACCCGATGGCACTTAGAAAATATTCGCTCAAGTTGGCAGGACTTCCAGAGCAAGAGGCCGAATTTTCACATTATGTGGCCGAACTAGGGAACCAGCCGAGTCGGACACTTTTCCGGGCAAGACCCGATGGCACTTAGAAAATATTCGCTCAAGTTGGCAGGACTTCCAGAGCAAGAGGCCGAATTTTGGCTCGTTCGGGCCGACTCGGGGAACCAGCCGAGTCGGACACGTTACGGCCGAACACCCGTTGGCACTTAGAAAATATTCGCCAAAGTCGGCCGGACTTCCAGGCGAAGAGGCCGAATTTTCGCTCGTTCGGGCCGACTCGGGGAACCAGCCGAGTCGGACACATTACGGCCGAACACCCGTTGGCACTTAGAAAATATTCGCCAAAGTCGGCCGGACTTCCAGGCGAAGAGGCCGAATTTTCGCTCGTTCGGGCCGACTCGGGGAACCAGCCGAGTCGGACACATTACGGCCGAACACCCGTTGGCACTTAGAAAATATTCGCCAAAGTCGGCCGGACTTCCAGGCGAAGAGGCCGAATTTTCACTTTTTCTGGCCGACCGGAGGAACCAGCCGCGTCGGACACATTACGGTGTAACACCCGTTGGCACTTAGAAAATATTCGCCAAAGTTCGTCGGACCTCCAGAGCGAGAGGCCGAATTTTCACTTTTTCTGGCCGACCGGAGAACCAGCCGAGGCGGACACATCACGCCGCTTTTGCCGTTGGCATATTCGAAACTTCCAAAATCGGCTTTTTCGCCGTCGCTGTCCGGCCTGGGCACCATCGTGGCTCGGACACGTCGTGTGCCAGCGTCCGCTGGCACTTAGAAAATTTTTCAAAATAAAAATAAACAGTCCTGCACATACGTGCCCACTATATTTTGCGAAAGGGGAGTAAACCGTCGATGAGTACGCTGACTAGTGGGACCAACCATCGCGCTCTGGCGCACCTGAAGACCAAAGTTGGTACTGCACCCTACCCCTGGTACCCAAACGGGGTAGAGGCCGATTTTTCGCTTTTGGCGGCCGACCTAGGGAACCAGAAGAGGCGGACACTTTTCCGAGCAAGTGCCGATGGCACTTAGAAAATTTTCGCGCAAGTTGGCGGGACTTCCAGAGCGAGAGGCCGAATAATCGTCATTTGTGGCCGACTTGGGAACCAGCGAGGGCGGATAGGAAGTGGAGTGGGTCCCGCCGGCTGGTCCGCGGGCCAATTGCGGTCCCGCGAGTTAGCGATCGCGGTCCGGAATTCTAGCCGACTTGGGAACCAGCGAAGGCGGATAGGAAGTGGAGCGGGTCCCGCCGGCTGGTCCGCGGGCCATTTAGGGTCCCGCGAGTTACCGATCGCGGTCCGGAATTCTAGCCGACTTGGGAACCAGCGAAGGCGGATGGGTGGTCACCGAGGTCCCGCCGGCTGGTCCGCGGGCCATTTAGGGTCCCGCGAGTTAGCGATCGCGGTCCGGAATTCTAGCCGACTTGGGAACCAGCGAAGGCGGATGGGTGGTCACCGAGGTCCCGCCGGCTGGTCCGCGGGCCATTTAGGGTCCCGCAAGTTAGCGATCGCGGTCCGGAATTCTAGCCGACTTGGGAACCAGCGAAGGCGGATAGGAAGTCAACGAGGTCCCGCCGGCTGGTCCGCGGGCCATTTAGGGTCCCGCGAGTTAGCGATCGCGGTCCGAAATTCTAGCCGGCCGGGGACCACCGCGAGGCGGATGGGTGGTCACCGAGGTCCCGCCGGCTGGTCCGCGGGCCAATTGCGGTCCCGCGAGTTAGCGATCGCGGTCCGGAATTCTAGCCGGCCGGGGACCACCGCGAGGCGAATGGGTGGTCACCGAAGTCCCGCCAGCTGGTCCGCGGGCCATTTAGGGTCCCGCGAGTTAGCGATCGCGGTCCGGAATTCTAGCCGGCCGGGGACCACCGCGAGGCGGATGGGTCTTCACCGAGGTCCCGCCGGCTGGTCCGCGGGCCATTTAGGGTCCCGCGAGGTACCGATCGCGGTCCGGAATTCTACCCGGCCGGGGACCACCGCGAGGCGGATGGGTCTTCACCGAGGTCCCGCCGGCTGGTCCGCGGGCCATTTAGGGTCCCGCGAGTTACCGATCGCGGTCCGGAATTCTACCCGGCCAGGGACCACCGCGAGGCGGATGGGTCTTCACCGAGGTCCCGCCGGCTGGTCCGCGGGCCATTTAGGGTCCCGCGAGGTACCGATCGCGGTCCGGAATTCTACCCGGCCGGGGACCACCGCGAGGCGGATGGGTCTTCACCGAGGTCCCGCCGGCTGGTCCGCGGGCCATTTAGGGTCCCGCGAGGTACCGATTGCGGCCCGGAATTCTAGCCGGCCAGGGACCACCGCGAGGCGGATGGGTCTTCACCGAGGTCCCGCCGGCTGGTCCGCGGGCCATTTAGGGTCCCGCGAGTTAGCGATCGCGGTCCGGAATTCTAGCCGGCCGGGGACCACCGCGAGGCGGATGGGTGGCCACCGACGTCCCGCCGGCTGGTCCGCGGGCCATTTAGGGTCCCGCGAGTTAGCGATCGCGGTCCGGAATTCTAGCCGGCCGGGGACCACCGCGAGGCGGATGGGTCTTCACCGAGGTCCCGCCGGCTGGTCCGCGGGCCATTTAGGGTCCCGCGAGGTACCGATCGCGGTCCGGAATTCTACCCGGCCAGGGACCACCGCGAGGCGGATGGGTCTTCACCGAGGTCCCGCCGGCTGGTCCGCGGGCCATTTAGGGTCCCGCGAGTTACCGATCGCGGTCCGGAATTCTACCCGGCCGGGGACCACCGCGAGGCGGATGGGTCTTCACCGAGGTCCCGCCGGCTGGTCCGCGGGCCATTTAGGGTCCCGCGAGGTACCGATCGCGGTCCGGAATTCTAGCCGGCCAGGGACCACCGCAAGGCGGATGGGTCGTCACCGAGGTCCCGCCGGCTGGTCCGCGGGCCAATTGCGGTCCCGCGAGGTACCGATCGCGGTCCGGAATTCTAGCCGGCCAGGGACCACCGCGAGGCGGATGGGTCTTCACCGAGGTCCCGCCGGATGGTCCGCGGGCCATTTAGGGTCCCGCGAATTACCGATCGCGGTCCGGAATTCTAGCCGGCCAGGGACCACCGCGAGGCGGATGGGTGGTCACCGAGGTCCCGCCGGATGGTCCGCGGGCCATTTAGGGTCCCGCGAGTTAGCGATCGCGGTCCGGAATTCTAGCCGACTTGGGAACCAGCGAAGGCGGATAGGAAGTCAAGTGGGTCCCGCCGGCTGGTCCGCGGGCCAATTGCGGTCCCGCGAGTTAGCGATCGCGGTCCGGAATTCTAGCCGACTTGGGAACCAGCGAAGGCGGATGGGTGGTCACCGAGGTCCCGCCGGCTGGTCCGCGGGCCATTTAGGGTCCCGCGAGGTACCGGTCGCGGTCCGGAATTCTAGCCGACTTGGGAACCAGCGAAGGCGGATAGGAAGTCAAGTGGGTCCCGCCGGCTGGTCCGCGGGCCATTTAGGGTCCCGCGAGTTAGCGATCGCGGTCCGGAATTCTAGCCGACTTGGGAACCAGCGAAGGCGGATGGGTCTTCACCGAGGTCCCGCCGGCTGGTCCGCGGGCCATTTAGGGTCCCGCGAGGTACCGGTCGCGGTCCGGAATTCTACCCGGCCGGGGACCACCGCGAGGCGGATGGGTCTTCACCGAGGTCCCGCCGGCTGGTCCGCGGGCCATTTAGGGTCCCGCGAGGTACCGATCGCGGTCCGGAATTCTAGCCGGCCAGGGACCACCGCGAGGCGGATGGGTCTTCACCGAGGTCCCGCCGGCTGGTCCGCGGGCCATTTAGGGTCCCGCGAGGTACCGATCGCGGTCCGGAATTCTAGCCGGCCAGGGACCACCGCGAGGCGGATGGGTCTTCACCGAGGTCCCGCCGGCTGGTCCGCGGGCCATTTAGGGTCCCGCGAGGTACCGATCGCGGTCCGGAATTCTACCCGGCCGGGGACCACCGCGAGGCGGATGGGTGGTCACCGAGGTCCCGCCGGCTGGTCCGCGGGCCATTTAGGGTCCCGCGAGTTAGCGATCGCGGTCCGGAATTCTACCCGGCCGGGGACCACCGCGAGGCGGATGGGTCTTCACCGAGGTCCCGCCGGCTGGTCCGCGGGCCATTTAGGGTCCCGCGAGGTACCGATCGCGGTCCGGAATTCTAGCCGGCCAGGGACCACCGCAAGGCGGATGGGTCGTCACCGAGGTCCCGCCGGCTGGTCCGCGGGCCAATTGCGGTCCCGCGAGGTACCGATCGCGGTCCGGAATTCTACCCGGCCAGGGACCACCGCGAGGCGGATGGGTCTTCACCGAGGTCCCGCCGGCTGGTCCGCGGGCCATTTAGGGTCCCGCGAGTTACCGATCGCGGTCCGGAATTCTAGCCGGCCGGGGACCACCGCGAGGCGGATGGGTCTTCACCGAGGTCCCGCCGGCTGGTCCGCGGGCCATTTAGGGTCCCGCGAGTTAGCGATCGCGGTCCGGAATTCTAGCCGGCCGGGGACCACCGCGAGGCGGATGGGTCTTCACCGAGGTCCCGCCGGCTGGTCCGCGGGCCATTTAGGGTCCCGCGAGGTACCGATCGCGGTCCGGAATTCTACCCGGCCGGGGACCACCGCGAGGCGGATGGGTGGTCACCGAGGTCCCGCCGGCTGGTCCGCGGGCCATTTAGGGTCCCGCGAGTTAGCGATCGCGGCCCGGAATTCTACCCGGCCAGGGACCACCGCGAGGCGGATGGGTCTTCACCGAGGTCCCGCCGGCTGGTCCGCGGGCCATTTAGGGTCCCGCGAGGTACCGATCGCGGTCCGGAATTCTACCCGGCCAGGGACCACCGCGAGGCGGATGGGTCTTCACCGAGGTCCCGCCGGCTGGTCCGCGGGCCATTTAGGGTCCCGCGAGGTACCGATCGCGGCCCGGAATTCTAGCCGGCCAGGGACCACCGCGAGGCGGATGGGTCTTCACCGAGGTCCCGCCGGCTGGTCCGCGGGCCATTTAGGGTCCCGCGAGGTACCGATCGCGGCCCGGAATTCTAGCCGGCCAGGGACCACCGCGAGGCGGATGGGTCTTCACCGAGGTCCCGCCGGCTGGTCCGCGGGCCATTTATGGTCCCGCAAGTTAGCTGTCGCGGCCCGGAATCCACGCCGGCCAGGGACCACCCAGAGGCCGTGCACACGCGCCGGGTGGCAAGAAATACCTCCAGCCGAGCGGATATGCACTTTATAAGCACCTTGGACGAGATGGCAGACCCTTACTAGACTTCCAGCACCTCGGGTAAGCATCTTACACGGCCCGCTGATCTTCCAGAAGACCTCCAGCCGGTTCTCATGGTGCTTTCCTTCTCACTCTCCCAGCCGGCCCAGGCTTCCAGCACCCAGGCTAAGCGTTCTCCCCGGCCCGCTGTGCTTCCAGAAGACCTCCAGACGGTCCTCATGGTGCTTTCCTCCTCACTCTTTAAGTCGACCCAGGCTTCCAGAGCCTCGGCTAAGCGTTTTACGCGGCCCGCTGAGCTTCCGGAGCACCTCCAGCCGGTTCCACGGGTGCTTTCCTCCTCACTCTTGACGCCCGAGGAGACTTCCAGCACCCCGGCTAAGCGTTTTACGCGGCCCGCCGAGCTTCCACAGCACCTCCAGCCGGTTCTCATGAGGCTTTCCTCCTAACTCTTGACGCCCGAGGAGGCTTCCAGAGCCCCGGCTAAGCGTTTTACGCAGCCCGCTGAGCTTCCACAGCACCTCCAGCCGGTTCTCATGAGGCTTTCCTCCTAACTCTTGACGCCCGAGGAGGCTTCCAGAGCCCCGGCTAAGCGTTTTACGCAGCCCGCTGAGCTTCCACAGCACCTCCAGCCGGTTCCCCGGGTGCTTTCCTCCTCACTGTTTAAGCCGAACGAGGCTTCCAGAGCCCCGGCTAAGCGTTTTACGCGGCCCGCCGAGCTTCCACAGCACCTCCAGCCGGTTCCCCGAGTGGTTTCCTCCTCACTGTTTAAGCCGAACGAGGCTTCCAGAGCCCCGGCTAAGCGTTTTACGCGGCCCGCCGAGCTTCCACAGCACCTCCAGCCGGTTCTCATGATGCATTCCTCCTCACTTTCTAAGCCGAACGAGGCTTCCAGAGCCCCGGCTAAGCGTTTTACGCGACCCGCTGAACTTCCACAGCACCTCCAGCCGGTTCTCCGGGTGCTCCCATCCTCACTGTTTAAGCCGAACGAGGCTTCCAGAGCCCCGGCTAAGCGTTTTACGCGGCCCGCTGAGCTTCCACAGCACCTCCAGCCGGTTCTCCGGGTGCTCCCATCCTCACTGTTTAAGCCGAACGAGGCTTCCAGAGCCCCGGCTAAACGTTTTGCGCGGCCCGCTGAACTTCCACAGCACCCCCAGCCGGTTCCCCGCGTGCTTTCCACCTCACTTTCTAAGCCGAACGAGGCTTCCAGCGCCCCGGCTAAGCGTTCTCCGCGTCCCGGTGATCTTCCCGGAGGTCGTAACGGGGAAATACCTCCCTCCAGTGGACACGGAGAGAAATTACACCGCCTCTCGCACACAGGCGGGTAAACGGCGGGAGTAACTATGACTCTCTTAAGGTAGCCTGACTTGACATCTCTTTAACGGTTCGTGGATAAATACATGATATATACTACATATGATCGCATTTAAAGCCAAATAATACAAAATGAGCATTCGGTTATAAACACTGTATTCATCATGTTTATAGGCGATGTTAATATTTATATGTTTAATGTTTATAGGTGATGTTAATATTTATATATTTAATGTTTATAGGGGATGTTAATATTTATATATTTATTTTGTACATCATGTTATAGTTATACGACACTCGCTATTGGATCATGATGTGATCATATCGGCGGGAGTCGGCCCGGGCTCCGGGTGAAGAGGCCGAATTCTCGCCACTCGCGGCCGACCGGGGAACCAGCAGAGGCGGACGCATCGCGGCGCGAGAGCCCTTGGCACTTAGAAAAAATTTGGCAAAAGTTGCTCCGTGCTCCAGGTGAAGAGGCCGAATTCTCGCCACTCGCGGCCGACCGGGGAACCAGCAGAGGCGGACGCATCGCGGCGCGAGAGCCCTTGGCACTTAGAAAAAATTTGGCAAAAGTTGCTCCGTGCTCCAGGTGAAGAGGCCGAATTCTCGCCACTCGCGGCCGACCGGGGAACCAGCAGAGGCGGACGCATCGCGGCGCGAGAGCCCTTGGCACTTAGAAAAAAATTGGCAAAAGTCGCTCCGGGTGAAGAGGCCGAATTCTCGCCACTCGCGGCCGACCGGGGAACCAGCAGAGGCGGACGCATCGCGGCGCAAGAGCCCTTGGCACTTAGAAAAAAATTGGCAAAAGTCGCTCCGCGCTCCAGGTGAAGAGGCCGAATTCTCGCCACTCGTGGCCGACCAGGGAACCAGCAGAGGCGGACGCATCGCGGCGCGAGAGCCCTTGGCACTTAGAAAAATTTTCGCAAAAGTCGCTCCGCGCTCCAGGTGAAGAGGCCGAATTCTCGCCACTCGCGGCCGACCGGGGAACCAGCGAAGGCGGGTAAGCTTTCAAGAGAGCCCCGCCGGCTGGTCCGCGGGCCGAACGTGGTCCCGTAAAGTACCGACAGCGGACGCCGACCCACGCCCGGCAAGGACCACCCAGAGGCGGACACGCTCTCCGACGAGCCCCGCCGGCCGCTCCGCGGCGGGAAACGCGCCCTCTGGCGGACACGCCGTTGTAAATGAATGGGCTTTGGCACTTAGTGCATTTTCGCTGAAGTTGAGCCGCGCTCCGGGCGAAGAGGCCGAATTCTCGCCACTCGTGGCCGACCAGGGAACCAGCGAAGGCGGGTAGGCTTTCAAGAGAGCCCCGCCGGCTGGTCCGCGGGCCAATTATGGTCCCGTAAAGTACCGACAGCGGACGCCGACCTACGCCCGGCAAGGACCACCCAGAGGCGGACACGCTCTCCGACGAGCCCCGCCGGCCGGTCCGCGGCGGGAAATGCGCCCTCTGGCGGACACGCCGTTGTAAATGAATGGGGTTTGGCACTTAGTGCATTTTCGCAGAAGTTGAGCCGCGCTCCGGGCGAAGAGGCCGAATTCTCGCTACTCGTGGCCCACCAGGGAACCAGCGAAGGCGGGTAAGCTCTCAAGAGAGCCCCGCCGGCTGGTCCGCGGGCCAATTATGGTCCCGTCACCTACCGACAGCGGACGCCGACCCACGCCCGCTAAGAACCACCGAGAGGCGGAC
>NW_028284057.1:382500-410000 GCF_059516105.1 Syngnathus floridae
TTCGCCCTCGGCCGGTGGTCGCTCAGTTCGCGGGCCGCTGATCCCGCTCCATCTCTCCGGCCTGTGTTTAAGGAGGCGGCCGCTCCTCCTTCCTTGGATGGACCATTCGCATATTTTTCGCCCGGCCTGTGTTTAAGGAGGCGGCCGGTCCTCCTTCCTTGGATGGACCATTCGCATATTTTTCGCCCGGCCTGTGTTTAAGGAGGCGGCCGGTAACTCCCTTTCTTGGATGAGACCCAACATTCGCATATTTTTCGCCCGGCCTGTGTTTAAGGAGGCGGCCGGTCCTCCCATTCTGCCAGTGTTCCTTGGACTTTGAAAATTTCAAAGTCTTTCCGCTCCGGGCTAGGGCGGGTGAGGTCGTCTCGAACCACGTGCCTGAAGGCCGCCTCGCGCCAGATGCGGCCCCGCTCTGTCGTGCGGTGTGACCGTCCAACGCGGGCATCGCTAGATTAGCCGTGGCCACGATCCTTCCACACCGCGAGCCTTTCGCCCTCGGCCGGTGTCGGTCAACGTGTGGGTGGGGGGGAAGGACGGCTGCCGGGAGCAGACAGCCGTCCCCGGGTGGGGTGTACAGTCCTTCCACCGCGGCCGCCGGGAGCAGACGGCCGTCGAGCGATTCTGCCATTGTTCCTAGGACTTTGTACATTTTAAAGACCCTCCGCGCGGGCCGCTGATCCCGCTCGGTCGCTCCGGCCTGTGTTTAAGGAGGCGGCCGGTCCTCCCATTCTGCCAGTGTTCCTTGGACTTTGAATATTTCAAAGTCTTTTCGCTCCGGGCTAGGGCGGGTGAGGTCGTCTCGAACCACGTGCCTGAAGGCCGCCTCGCGCCGGATGCAGGCCCCGCTCTGTCGTGCGGTGTGACCGTCCAACGCGGGCATCGCTAGATTAGCCGTGGCCACGATCCTTCCACACCGCGAGCCTTTCGCCCTCGGCCGGTGTCGGTCAACGTGTGGGGTGGGGGGGAAGGACGGCTGCCGGGAGCAGACAGCCGTCCCCGGGTGGGGTGTACAGTCCCTTCACCGCGGCCGCCGGGAGCAGACGGCCGTCGAGCGATTCTGCCATTGTCCCTAGGACTTTGTACATTTCAAAGACCCTGCGCGCGGGCCGCTGATCCCGCTCGGTCGCTCCGGCCTGTGTTTAAGGAGGCGGCCGGTCCTCCCATTCTGCCAGTGTTCCTTGGACTTTGAAAAGTCTTTCCGCTCCGGGCTAGGGCGGGTGAGGTCGTCTCGAACCACGTGCCTGAAGGCCGCCTCGCGCCGGATGCAGGCCCCGCTCTGTCGTGCGGTGTGACCGTCCAACGCGGGCATCGCTAGATTAGCCGTGGCCACGATCCTTCCACACCGCGAGCCTTTCGCCCTCGGCTGATGTTCAACCAACGTGTGGGGAGGGGGTTATGGACGGCTGCCGGGAGCAGACAGCCGTCCCCGGGAGGGGAGACTTCACGGCGGCCGCCGGGAGCAGACGGCCGTCGAGAGATTCTGCCAGTGTTCCTTGGACTTTGACTATTTCAAAGTCTTTCCGCTCCGGGCTAGGGCGGGTGAGGTCGTCTCGAACCACGTGCCTGAAGGCCGCCTCGCGCCGGATGCAGGCCCCGCTCTGTCGTGCGGTGTGACCGTCCAACGCGGGCATCGCTAGATTAGCCGTGGCCACGATCCTTCCACACCGCGAGCCTTTCGCCCTCGGCCGGTGTTCGCTCAACGCGCGGGCCGCTGATCCCGCTCCATCTCTCCGGCCTGTGTTTAAGGAGGCGGCCGGTCCTCCCATTCTGCCAGTGTTCCTTGGACTTTGAAAATTTCAAAGTCTTTCCGCTCCGGGCTAGGGCGGGTGAGGTCGTCTCGAGCCACGTGCCTGAAGGCCGCCTCGCGCCGGATGCAGGCCCCGCTCTGTCGTGCGGTGTGACCGTCCAACGCGGGCATCGCTAGATTAGCCGTGGCCACGATCCTTCCACACCGCGAGCCTTTCGCCCTCGGCTGGTGTTCGTCCAACGTGTGGGGAGGGGGTTAAGGACGGCTGCCGGGAGCAGACAGCCGTCCCCGGGAGGGGAGACTTCACGGCGGCCGCCGGGAGCAGACGGCCGTCGAGAGATTCTGCCAGCGTTCCTTGTACTTTGAATATTTCACAGCCGTGCTCGCACTTAGGAAATTTTCGAGCGCTGTGGCACTTAGACATTTTTCGTCAAGCGTGGCACTTAGAAATTTTTCGTCAAGAGAGGCACTTAGACATTTTTCGTCAAGAGTGACACTTAGAAAATTTTTCACTCTCTTTGTGCCTTCCAGGGTGCTGTGCAACCCTGCGTGTTGTGTTCCCACCGAGCAAGGGGCGCTGCTGGCGGCCATGACCAAGCGCTCGGCACCGGGCCCTTTCATTTTGTGGGGTAAATTATGCGCCCCCCATGCTCGTTCTGACTATATTTTGCGAAAGGGGGGTAAATCGTTGATGAGTACGCTGACTAGGGGGACCATTTAGCGTACTCTGGCGCACCTGAAGACCAAAGTTGGTACTGCACCCTCCCCCTGGTACCCCAGCCCCTGGTACCTAAAGAGGGAGAGGCCGAATTTTCGCTTTTTGGGGCCGACCGAGGGAACCAGCCGAGGCGGACACTTTTCGGCTCAAGAGCCGTTGGCACTTAGAAAAAATTCGCACAAGTTGGCAGGGCTACCAGGGGAAGAGGCCGAATTTTCGCTTTTGAAGGCCGACCGCGGGAACCAGCCGAGGCGGACACTTTTCGGCTCAAGAGCCGTTGGCACTTAGAAAATATTTGCCAAACTTGGCTTGACTTCCAGGAGAAGAGGCCGAATTTTCACTTTTGGTGGCCGACCTGGGGAACCAGCCGAGGCGGACACTTTTCGGCTCAAGAGCCGTTGGCACTTAGAAAATATTTGCCAAACTTGGCTTGACTTCCAGGAGAAGAGGCCGAATTTTCACTTTTGGTGGCCGTTATGGGGAACCAGCCGAGGCGGACACTTTTCGGCTCAAGAGCCGTTGGCACTTAGAAAATATTTGCCAAACATGGCTTGACTTCCAGGAGAAGAGGCCGAATTTTCACTTTTGGTGGCCGTTATGGGGAACCAGCCGAGGCGGACACTTTACGCTGGTTGAGTCGTTGGCACTTAGAAAATATTTGCCAAACTTGGCTTGACTTCCAGGAGAAGAGGCCGAATTTTCACTTTTGGTGGCCGACCTGGGGAACCAGCCGAGGCGGACACTTTACGCTGGTTGAGTCGTTGGCACTTAGAAAATATCTGCCAAACTTGGCTTGACTTCCAGGAGAAGAGGCCGAATTTTCACTTTTGGTGACCGACCTGGGGAACCAGCCGAGGCGGACACTTTACGCTGGTTGAGTCGTTGGCACTTAGAAAATATTTGCCAAACTTGGCTTGACTTCCAGGAGAAGAGGCCGAATTTTCACTTTTGGTGGCCGACCTGGGGAACCAGCCGAGGCGGACACTTTACGCTGGTTGAGTCGTTGGCACTTAGAAAATATTCGCCAAACTTGGCAAGACTTCCAGGAGAAGAGGCCGAATTTTCACTTTTGGTGGCCGACCTGGGGAACCAGCCGAGGCGGACACTTTACGCTGGTTGAGTCGTTGGCACTTAGAAAATATTTGCCAAACTTGGCTTGACTTCCAGGAGAAGAGGCCGAATTTTCACTTTTCATGGCCGTTATGGGGAACCAGCCGAGGCGGACACTTTGCGCTGGTTGAGTCGTTGGCACTTAGAAAATATTTGCCAAACTTGGCTTGACTTCCAGGAGAAGAGGCCGAATTTTCACTTTTGGTGGCCGCTATGGGGAACCAGCCGAGGCGGACACTTTAGGCTGGTTGAGTCGTTGGCACTCAGAAAATATTCGCCAAACTTGGCAAGACTTCCAGGAGAAGAGGCCGAATTTTCACTTTTGGTGGCCGACCTGGGGAACCAGCCGAGGCGGACACTTTACGCTGGTTGAGTCGTTGGCACTTAGAAAATATTTGCCAAACTTGGCTTGACTTCCAGGAGAAGAGGCCGAATTTTCACTTTTCATGGCCGTTATGGGGAACCAGCCGAGGCGGACACTTTGCGCTGGTTGAGTCGTTGGCACTTAGAAAATATTTGCCAAACTTGGCTTGACTTCCAGGAGAAGAGGCCGAATTTTCACTTTTGGTGGCCGTTATGGGGAACCAGCCGAGGCGGACACTTTAGGCTGGTTGAGTCGTTGGCACTCAGAAAATATTCGCCAAACTTGGCCAGACTTCCAGGAGAAGAGGCCGAATTTTCACTTTTGGTGACCGACCTGGGGAACCAGCCGAGGCGGACACTTTACGCTGGTTGAGTCGTTGGCACTTAGAAAATATTTGCCAAACTTGGCTTGACTTCCAGGAGAAGAGGCCGAATTTTCACTTTTGGTGGCCGACCTGGGGAACCAGCCGAGGCGGACACTTTACGCTGGTTGAGTCGTTGGCACTTAGAAAATATTCGCCAAACTTGGCCAGACTTCCAGGAGAAGAGGCCGAATTTTCACTTGTGGTACCCGACCTGGGGAACCAGCCGAGGCGGACACTTTAGGCTGGTTGAGTCGTTGGCACTTAGAAAATATTTGCCAAACTTGGCTTGACTTCCAGGAGAAGAGGCCGAATTTTCACTTTTGGTGGCCGTTATGGGGAACCAGCCGAGGCGGACACTTTAGGCTGGTTGAGTCGCTGGCACTTAGAAAATATTCGCCAAACTTGGCCAGACTTCCAGGAGAAGAGGCTGAATTTTCACTTGTTCTGGCCGTTATGGGGAACCAGCCGAGGCGGACACTTTAGGCTGGTTGAGTCGTTGGCACTTAGAAAATATTCGCCAAACTTGGCCAGACTTCCAGGAGAAGAGGCCGAATTTTCACTTGTGGTACCCGACCTGGGGAACCAGCCGAGGCGGACACTTTAGGCTGGTTGAGTCGTTGGCACTTAGAAAATATTTGCCAAACTTGGCTTGACTTCCAGGAGAAGAGGCCGAATTTTCACTTTTGGTGGCCGTTATGGGGAACCAGCCGAGGCGGACACTTTAGGCTGGTTGAGTCGCTGGCACTTAGAAAATATTCGCCAAACTTGGCCAGACTTCCAGGAGAAGAGGCTGAATTTTCACTTGTTCTGGCCGTTATGGGGAACCAGCCGAGGCGGACACTTTAGGCTGGTTTAGTCGTTGGCACTTAGAAAATATTCGCCAAACTTGGCCAGACTTCCAGGAGAAGAGGCCGAATTTTCACTTGTTCTGGCCGTTATGGGGAACCAGCCGAGGCGGACACTTTACGCTGGTTGAGTCGTTGGCACTTAGAAAATATTCGCCAAACTTGGCCAGACTTCCAGGAGAAGAGGCCGAATTTTCACTTGTTCTGGCCGTTAGGGGGAACCAGCCGAGGCGGACACTTTACGGCTGTTGAGTCGTTGGCACTTAGAAAATATTCGCCAAACTTGGCCAGACTTCCAGGAGAAGAGGCCGAATTTTCACTTGTTCTGGCCGACCTGGGGAACCAGACGAGGCGGACACATCACCCCGCAAGTGCCGTTGGCACTTTGAAAATATTCGCCAAACTTGGCCAGACTTCCAGGAGAAGAGGCCGAATTTTCACTTGTGGTGGCCGCTATGGGGAACCAGCTGAGGCGGACACTTTACGCTGGTCGAGTCGTTGGCACTTGGAAAATATTTGCCAAACTTGGCCAGACTTCCAGGAGAAGAGGCCGAATTTTCACTTGTTCTGGCCGTTATGGGGAACCAGCCGAGGCGGACACTTTACGGCTGTTGAGTCGTTGGCACTTTGAAAATATTCGCCAAACTTGGCCGGACTTCCAGGAGAAGAGGCCGAATTTTCACTTGTTCTGGCCGACCTGGGGAACCAGACGAGGCGGACACATCACCCCGCAAGTGCCGTTGGCACTTTGAAAATATTCGCCAAACTTGGCCGGACTTCCAGGAGAAGAGGCCGAATTTTCGCTTTTTCTGGCCGACCTGGGGAACCAGACGAGGCGGACACATCACCCCGCAAGTGCCGTTGGCACTTTGAAAATATTCGAAACTTCCATCAAACACACATCGGCTTTTTCGCCGTCGCTGTCCGGCCTGGGCACCATCGTGGCTCGGACAGTTCGTGTGCCAGCTTCCGTTGGCACTTAGAACATTTTTCAAAATAAAAATAAACAGTCCTGCACATACGTGCCGACTATATTTTGCGAAAGGGGAGTAAACCGATGAGTACACTAACTAGGGGGACCAACAGACCGTAGTGGTCTCCCCTGGTACCTAAATGCATACCCCTGGTACCTAAATGCATACCCCTGGTACCTCAGCGACTACCCCTGGTACCTAAATGCGTACCCCTGGTACCTCAGAGAGGCCGAATTTTCACATTCCGTGGCCGAACTAGGGAACCGGACGAGTCGGACACTTTTCCGGGAGAGACCCGATGGCACTTAGAAAATTTTCGCTCAAGTTGGCAGGACTTCCAGAGCAAGAGGCCGAATTTTCACATTATGTGGCCGAACTAGGGAACCGGACGAGTCGGACACTTTTCCGGGAGAGACCCGATGGCACTTAGAAAATATTCGCTCAAGTTGGCAGGACTTCCAGAGCAAGAGGCCGAATTTTCACTTTTTCTGGCCGACTCGGGGAACCAGCCGAGTCGGACACTTTTCCGGGCAAGACCCGATGGCACTTAGAAAATATTCGCTCAAGTTGGCAGGACTTCCAGAGCAAGAGGCCGAATTTTCACATTATGTGGCCGAACTAGGGAACCGGACGAGTCGGACACTTTTCCGGGAGAGACCCGATGGCACTTAGAAAATATTCGCTCAAGTTGGCAGGACTTCCAGAGCAAGAGGCCGAATTTTCACATTATGTGGCCGAACTAGGGAACCAGCCGAGTCGGACACTTTTCCGGGCAAGACCCGATGGCACTTAGAAAATATTCGCTCAAGTTGGCGGGACTTCCAGAGCAAGAGGCCGAATTTTCACATTATGTGGCCGAACTAGGGAACCGGACGAGTCGGACACTTTTCCGGGAGAGACCCGATGGCACTTTGAAAATTTTCGCTCAAGTTGGCAGGACTTCCAGAGCAAGAGGCCGAATTTTCACATTATGTGGCCGAACTAGGGAACCGGACGGGTCGGACACTTTTCCGGGAGAGACCCGATGGCACTTAGAAAATATTCGCTCAAGTTGGCAGGACTTCCAGAGCAAGAGGCCGAATTTTCACATTATGTGGCCGAACTAGGGAACCAGCCGAGTCGGACACTTTTCCGGGCAAGACCCGATGGCACTTAGAAAATATTCGCTCAAGTTGGCAGGACTTCCAGAGCAAGAGGCCGAATTTTCGCTCGTTCGGGCCGACTCGGGGAACCAGCCGAGTCGGACACGTTACGGCCGAACAGCCGTTGGCACTTAGAAAATATTCGCTCTAGTTGGCAGGACTTCCAGAGCGAGAGGCCGAATTTTCGCTCGTTCGGGCCGACTCGGGGAACCAGCCGAGTCGGACACTTTTCCGGGCAAGACCCGATGGCACTTAGAAAATATTCGCCCAAGTTGGCAGGACTTCCAGAGCAAGAGGCCGAATTTTCACATTATGTGGCCGAACTAGGGAACCGGACGGGTCGGACACTTTTCCGGGAGAGACCCGATGGCACTTAGAAAATATTCGCTCAAGTTGGCAGGACTTCCAGAGCAAGAGGCCGAATTTTCACATTATGTGGCCGAACTAGGGAACCAGCCGAGTCGGACACTTTTCCGGGCAAGACCCGATGGCACTTAGAAAATATTCGCCATAGTCGACCGGACTTCCAGGCGAAGAGGCCGAATTTTCGCTCGTTCGGGCCGACTCGGGGAACCAGCCGAGTCGGACACTTTTCCGGGCAAGACCCGATGGCACTTAGAAAATATTCGCTCAAGTTGGCAGGACTTCCAGAGCAAGAGGCCGAATTTTCGCTCGTTCGGGCCGACTCGGGGAACCAGACGAGTCGGACACTTTTCCGGGCAAGACCCGATGGCACTTAGAAAATATTCGCTCAAGTTGGCAGGACTTCCAGAGCAAGAGGCCGAATTTTCACATTATGTGGCCGAACTAGGGAACCAGCCGAGTCGGACACTTTTCCGGGCAAGACCCGATGGCACTTAGAAAATATTCGCTCAAGTTGGCAGGACTTCCAGAGCGAGAGGCCGAATTTTCGCTCGTTCGGGCCGACTCGGGGAACCAGCCGAGTCGGACACTTTTCCGGGCAAGACCCGATGGCACTTAGAAAATATTCGCTCAAGTTGGCAGGACTTCCAGAGCGAGAGGCCGAATTTTCGCTCGTTCGGGCCGACTCGGGGAACCAGCCGAGTCGGACACTTTTCCGGGCAAGACCCGATGGCACTTAGAAAATATTCGCTCAAGTTGGCAGGACTTCCAGAGCGAGAGGCCGAATTTTCGCTCGTTCGGGCCGACTCGGGGAACCAGCCGAGTCGGACACTTTTCCGGGCAAGACCCGATGGCACTTAGAAAATATTCGCTCAAGTTGGCAGGACTTCCAGAGCGAGAGGCCGAATTTTCGCTCGTTCGGGCCGACTCGGGGAACCAGCCGAGTCGGACACTTTTCCGGGCAAGACCCGATGGCACTTAGAAAATATTCGCTCAAGTTGGCAGGACTTCCAGAGCGAGAGGCCGAATTTTCGCTCGTTCGGGCCGACTCGGGGAACCAGCCGAGTCGGACACTTTTCCGGGCAAGACCCGATGGCACTTAGAAAATATTCGCTCAAGTTGGCAGGACTTCCAGGCGAAGAGGCCGAATTTTCGCTCGTTCGGGCCGACTCGGGGAACCAGCCGAGTCGGACACTTTTCCGGGCAAGACCCGATGGCACTTAGAAAATATTCGCTCAAGTTGGCAGGACTTCCAGAGCGAGAGGCCGAATTTTCGCTCGTTCGGGCCGACTCGGGGAACCAGCCGAGTCGGACACTTTTCCGGGCAAGACCCGATGGCACTTAGAAAATATTCGCTCAAGTTGGCAGGACTTCCAGAGCGAGAGGCCGAATTTTCGCTCGTTCGGGCCGACTCGGGGAACCAGCAGAGTCGGACACGTTACGGCCGAACACCCGATGGCACTTAGAAAATATTCGCTCAAGTTGGCAGGACTTCCAGAGCGAGAGGCCGAATTTTCGCTCGTTCGGGCCGACTCGGGGAACCAGCCGAGTCGGACACTTTTCCGGGCAAGACCCGATGGCACTTAGAAAATATTCGCTCAAGTTGGCAGGACTTCCAGAGCGAGAGGCCGAATTTTCGCTCGTTCGGGCCGACTCGGGGAACCAGCCGAGTCGGACACTTTTCCGGGCAAGACCCGATGGCACTTAGAAAATATTCGCTCAAGTTGGCAGGACTTCCAGAGCAAGAGGCCGAATTTTCGCTCGTTCGGGCCGACTCGGGGAACCAGCCGAGTCGGACACTTTTCCGGGCAAGACCCGTTGGCACTTAGAAAATATTCGCTCAAGTTGGCAGGACTTCCAGAGCAAGAGGCTGAATTTTCGCTCGTTCGGGCCGACTCGGGGAACCAGCCGAGTCGGACACATTACGGCCGAACACCCGTTGGCACTTAGAAAATATTCGCCAAAGTCGGCCGGACTTCCAGGCGAAGAGGCTGAATTTTCGCTCGTTCGGGCCGACTCGGGGAACCAGCCGAGTCGGACACATTTCGGCGTAACGCCCGTTGGCACTTAGAAAATATTCGCCAAAGTTCGTTGGACCTCCAGGCGAAGAGGCCGAATTTTCGCTCGTTCGGGCCGACTCGGGGAACCAGCCGAGTCGGACACATTACGGCCGAACACCCGTTGGCACTTAGAAAATATTCGCCAAAGTTCGTCGGACTTCCAGGCGAAGAGGCCGAATTTTCGCTCGTTCGGGCCGACTCGGGGAACCAGCCGAGTCGGACACATTTCGGCGCAACACCCGTTGGCACTTAGAAAATATTCGCCAAAGTCGGCCGGACTTCCAGGCGAAGAGGCCGAATTTTCACTTTTTCTGGCCGACCGGAGGAACCAGCCGCGTCGGACACATTACGGCGTAACACCCGTTGGCACTTAGAAAATATTCGCCAAAGTTCGTCGGACCTCCAGAGCGAGAGGCCGAATTTTCACTTTTTCTGGCCGACCGGAGAACCAGCCGAGGCGGACACATCACGCCGCTTTTGCCGTTGGCATATTCGAAACTTCCAGAATCGGCTTTTTCGCCGTCGCTGTCCGGCCTGGGCACCATCGTGGCTCGGACACGTCGTGTGCCAGCGTCCGCTGGCACTTAGAAAATTTTTCAAAATAAAAATAAACAGTCCTGCACATACGTGCCCACTATATTTTGCGAAAGGGGAGTAAACCGTCGATGAGTACGCTGACTAGTGGGACCAACCATCGCGCTCTGGCGCACCTGAAGACCAAAGTTGGTACTGCACCCTACCCCTGGTACCCAAACGGGGTAGAGGCCGATTTTTCGCATTTGGCGGCCGACCTAGGGAACCAGAAGAGGCGGACACTTTTCCGAGCAAGTGCCGATGGCACTTAGAAAATTTTCGCGCAAGTTGGCGGGACTTCCAGAGCGAGAGGCCGAATAATCGTAATTTGTGGCCGACTTGGGAACCAGCGAAGGCGGATAGGAAGTGGAGCGGGTCCCGCCGGCTGGTCCGCGGGCCAATTGCGGTCCCGCGAGTTAGCGATCGCGGTCCGGAATTCTAGCCGACTTGGGAACCAGCGAATGCGGATAGGAAGTGGAGTGGGTCCCGCCGGCTGGTCCGCGGGCCATTTAGGGTCCCGCGAGTTAGCGATCGCGGTCCGGAATTCTAGCCGACTTGGGAACCAGCGAAGGCGGATAGGAAGTGGAGTGGGTCCCGCCGGCTGGTCCGCGGGCCAATTGCGGTCCCGCGAGTTAGCGATCGCGGTCCGGAATTCTAGCCGACTTGGGAACCAGCGAAGGCGGATAGGAAGTGGAGTGGGTCCCGCCGGCTGGTCCGCGGGCCAATTGCGGTCCCGCGAGTTAGCGATCGCGGTCCGGAATTCTAGCCGACTTGGGAACCAGCGAAGGCGGATAGGAAGTGGAGTGGGTCCCGCCGGCTGGTCCGCGGGCCAATTGCGGTCCCGCGAGTTAGCGATCGCGGTCCGGAATTCTAGCCGACTTGGGAACCAGCGAAGGCGAATAGGAAGTGGAGTGGGTCCCGCCGGCTGGTCCGCGGGCCAATTGCGGTCCCGCGAGTTAGCGATCGCGGTCCGGAATTCTAGCCGACTTGGGAACCAGCGAAGGCGGATAGGAAGTGGAGTGGGTCCCGCCGGCTGGTCCGCGGGCCATTTAGGGTCCCGCGAGTTAGCGATCGCGGTCCGGAATTCTAGCCGGCCGGGGACCACCGCGAGGCGGATGGGTCTTCACCGAGGTCCCGCCGGCTGGTCCGCGGGCCATTTAGGGTCCCGCGAGTTAGCGATCGCGGTCCGGAATTCTACCCGGCCGGGGACCACCGCGAGGCGGATGGGTCTTCACCGAGGTCCCGCCGGCTGGTCCGCGGGCCATTTAGGGTCCCGCGAGTTAGCGATCGCGGTCCGGAATTCTAGCCGGCCAGGAACCACCGCGAGGCGGATGGGTGCTCACCGAGGTCCCGCCGGCTGGTCCGCGGGCCATTTAGGGTCCCGCGAGTTAGCGATCGCGGTCCGGAATTCTAGCCGGCCAGGGACCACCGCGAGGCGGATGGGTGGTCACCGAGGTCCCGCCGGCTGGTCCGCGGGCCATTTAGGGTCCCGCGAGTTAGCGATCGCGGTCCGGAATTCTAGCCGGCCAGGAACCACCGCGAGGCGGATGGGTGCTCACCGAGGTCCCGCCGGCTGGTCCGCGGGCCATTTAGGGTCCCGCGAGTTAGCGATCGCGGTCCGGAATTCTACCCGGCCGGGGACCACCGCGAGGCGGATGGGTCTTCACCGAGGTCCCGCCGGCTGGTCCGCGGGCCATTTAGGGTCCCGCGAGGTACCGATCGCGGTCCGGAATTCTAGCCGGCCGGGGACCACCGCGAGGCGGATGGGTCTTCACCGAGGTCCCGCCGGCTGGTCCGCGGGCCATTTAGGGTCCCGCGAGTTAGCGATCGCGGTCCGGAATTCTACCCGGCCAGGAACCACCGCGAGGCGGATGGGTGCTCACCGAGGTCCCGCCGGCTGGTCCGCGGGCCATTTAGGGTCCCGCGAGTTACCGATCGCGGTCCGGAATTCTAGCCGACTTGGGAACCAGCGAAGGCGGATAGGAAGTCAAGTGGGTCCCGCCGGCTGGTCCGCGGGCCATTTCGGGTCCCGCGAGTTAGCGATCGCGGTCCGGAATTCTACCCGGCCGGGGACCACCGCGAGGCGGATGGGTCTTCACCGAGGTCCCGCCGGCTGGTCCGCGGGCCATTTAGGGTCCCGCGAGTTAGCGATCGCGGTCCGGAATTCTACCCGGCCGGGGACCACCGCGAGGCGGATGGGTCTTCACCGAGGTCCCGCCGGCTGGTCCGCGGGCCATTTAGGGTCCCGCGAGTTACCGATCGCGGTCCGGAATTCTAGCCGGCCGGGGACCACCGCGAGGCGGATGGGTCTTCACCGAGGTCCCGCCGGCTGGTCCGCGGGCCATTTAGGGTCCCGCGAGTTACCGATCGCGGTCCGGAATTCTAGCCGGCCGGGGACCACCGCGAGGCGGATGGGTCTTCACCGAGGTCCCGCCGGCTGGTCCGCGGGCCATTTAGGGTCCCGCGAGTTAGCGATCGCGGTCCGGAATTCTAGCCGGCCGGGGACCACCGCGAGGCGGATGGGTCTTCACCGAGGTCCCGCCGGCTGGTCCGCGGGCCATTTAGGGTCCCGCGAGGTACCGATCGCGGTCCGGAATTCTACCCGGCCGGGGACCACCGCGAGGCGGATGGGTGGTCACCGAGGTCCCGCCGGCTGGTCCGCGGGCCATTTAGGGTCCCGCGAGTTAGCGATCGCGGCCCGGAATTCTACCCGGCCAGGGACCACCGCGAGGCGGATGGGTCTTCACCGAGGTCCCGCCGGCTGGTCCGCGGGCCATTTAGGGTCCCGCGAGGTACCGATCGCGGTCCGGAATTCTACCCGGCCAGGGACCACCGCGAGGCGGATGGGTCTTCACCGAGGTCCCGCCGGCTGGTCCGCGGGCCATTTAGGGTCCCGCGAGGTACCGATCGCGGCCCGGAATTCTAGCCGGCCAGGGACCACCGCGAGGCGGATGGGTCTTCACCGAGGTCCCGCCGGCTGGTCCGCGGGCCATTTAGGGTCCCGCGAGGTACCGATCGCGGCCCGGAATTCTAGCCGGCCAGGGACCACCGCGAGGCGGATGGGTCTTCACCGAGGTCCCGCCGGCTGGTCCGCGGGCCATTTATGGTCCCGCAAGTTAGCTGTCGCGGCCCGGAATCCACGCCGGCCAGGGACCACCCAGAGGCCGTGCACACGCGCCGGGTGGCAAGAAATACCTCCAGCCGAGCGGATATGCACTTTATAAGCACCTTGGACGAGATGGCAGACCCTTACTAGACTTCCAGCACCTCGGGTAAGCATCTTACACGGCCCGCTGATCTTCCAGAAGACCTCCAGCCGGTTCTCATGGTGCTTTCCTTCTCACTCTCCCAGCCGGCCCAGGCTTCCAGCACCCAGGCTAAGCGTTCTCCCCGGCCCGCTGTGCTTCCAGAAGACCTCCAGACGGTCCTCATGGTGCTTTCCTCCTCACTCTTTAAGTCGACCCAGGCTTCCAGAGCCTCGGCTAAGCGTTTTACGCGGCCCGCTGAGCTTCCGGAGCACCTCCAGCCGGTTCCACGGGTGCTTTCCTCCTCACTCTTGACGCCCGAGGAGACTTCCAGCACCCCGGCTAAGCGTTTTACGCGGCCCGCCGAGCTTCCACAGCACCTCCAGCCGGTTCTCATGAGGCTTTCCTCCTAACTCTTGACGCCCGAGGAGGCTTCCAGAGCCCCGGCTAAGCGTTTTACGCAGCCCGCTGAGCTTCCACAGCACCTCCAGCCGGTTCTCATGAGGCTTTCCTCCTAACTCTTGACGCCCGAGGAGGCTTCCAGAGCCCCGGCTAAGCGTTTTACGCAGCCCGCTGAGCTTCCACAGCACCTCCAGCCGGTTCCCCGGGTGCTTTCCTCCTCACTGTTTAAGCCGAACGAGGCTTCCAGAGCCCCGGCTAAGCGTTTTACGCGGCCCGCCGAGCTTCCACAGCACCTCCAGCCGGTTCCCCGAGTGGTTTCCTCCTCACTGTTTAAGCCGAACGAGGCTTCCAGAGCCCCGGCTAAGCGTTTTACGCGGCCCGCCGAGCTTCCACAGCACCTCCAGCCGGTTCTCATGATGCATTCCTCCTCACTTTCTAAGCCGAACGAGGCTTCCAGAGCCTCGGCTAAGCGTTTTACGCGGCCCGCTGAGCTTCCACAGCACCTCCAGCCGGTTCCCCGGCTGCTTTCCTCCTCACTGTTTAAGCCGAACGAGGCTTCCAGAGCCCCGGCTAAGCGTTTTACGCGGCCCGCGGGACTTCCAGAGCACCTCCAACCGGTTCCCCGGCTGCTTTCCTCCTCACTTTCTAAGCCGCCCGAGGCTTCCAGAGCCCCGGCTAAGCGTTCTCCACGTCCCGTTGATCTCCCCGGAGGTCGTAACGGGGAATTACCTCCCTCCAGCGGACACGGCGGGTAAATACGCCACCTCTCGCACTTAGCGCACACACCCGTTGCTGCGCGTCCGGTGGCACTTTGAGCGGCCAAACGGCGGGAGTAACTGTCACTCTCTTAAGGTAGGCTCACTTGACATTTTTTTGAACCGTCCGTGGAGGCGACCGGGACCACCGGGACAGCCGGGAGGCCGTGCGCGCGGGCCAAGTGGCCAAAAATAGCTCCAAGCCCAGCGGATCGGCTGTTTGCAAGCACCGCGGATGAGATCGCGGAGCTTTATCCGACTTCCAGCGGCCGGTGCGCTCGCGCACTCCACCCGGCACCTCCGGGAGGCCGTGCGCGCGCGCCAAGTGGCCCAAAATAGCTCCAGCCCAGCGGATCGGCTGTTTACAAGCACCGCGGATGAGATCGCGGAGCATTATTCGACTTCCAGCGGCCCGTGCGCTCACGCACTCCACCCGGCACCTCCGGGAGGCCGTGCGCGCGCGCCAAGTGGCCGAAAATAGCTCCAAGACGACCGGATCGGCTGTTTACAAGCACCGCGGATGAGATCGCGGAGCTTTATGCGACTTCCAGCGGCCGGTGCGCTCGCGCACTCCACCCGGCACCTCCGGGAGGCCGTGCGCGCGCGCCAAGTGGCCCAAAATAGCTCCAGCCCAGCGGATCTGCACTTTACAAGCTCCGCGGATGAGATCGCGGAGCTTTATGCGACTTCCAGCGGCCGGCGCGCACGACGAGCGGACCCGGTGACGGTCCAGCTCCACCCGGTACCTCGCACGGCCCGCTTCTCCCCCCCGCGCGGACTTACGAGCGCTCGGGGAGACGTTCGGAAGCCGCCGGTGCCGTTGGAGCGGGGAAATACCTCCCTCCAGCGGACACGGCGAGTAAATACACCTTCGGCCAAACGGCGGGAGTAAGTATGACTCTCTTAAGGTAGCGGCACTCGACATCTTTTTAGCGGTTCGTGGAGGACCCGGCCGGTTCTCGGGGGTGCTTTTTCTCCTAACTCTCGACGCCCGAGGAGGCTTCCAGAGCCCCGGCTAAGCGTTTTACGCGGCCCGCTGAGCTTCCGGAGCACCTCCAGCCGGTTCCACGGGTGCTTTCCTCCTCACTCTTGACGCCCGAGGAGACTTCCAGCACCCCGGCTAAGCGTTTTACGCGGCCCGCTGAGCTTCCACAGCACCTCCAGCCGGTTCCCCGGGTGCATTCCTCCTCACTTTCTAAGCCGAACGAGGCTTCCAGAGCCCCGGCTAAGCGTTTTGCGCGGCCCGCTGAACTTCCACAGCACCTCCAGCCGGTTCCCCGAGTGCTTTCCTCATCACTTTATAAGCCGAACGAGGCTTCCAGAGCCCCGGCTAAGCGTTCTCCACGTCCCGCTGATCTCCCCGGAGGTCGTAACGGGGAAATACCTCCCTCTAGCGGACACGGCGGGTAAATACGCCACCTCTCGCACTTAGCGCACACTCGCGTTGCTGCGCGTCTGATGGCACTTTGAGCGGCCAAACGGCGGGAGTAACAATCACTCTCTTAAGGTAGGCTCACTTGAGATTTTTTTAACCGTCCGCGGAGGCGACCGGGACCACCGGGACAGCCGGGAGGCCGTGCGCGCGGGCCAAGTGGCCGAAAATAGCTCCAGGCCGACCGGATCGGCTAGTTGTAAGCACCGCGGATGAGATCGCGGAGCATTATTCGACTTCCAGCGGCCCGTGCGCTTACGCACGCCGCCCGGAACCTCCGGGAGGCCGTGCGCATGCGCAAGTGGCCGAAAATAGCTCCTAGCCGACCGGATCGGCTGTTTGTGAGCACCGCGGATGAGATCGCGGAGCTTCATTCGACTTCCAGCGGCCGGTGCGCTCACGCACTCCACCCGGCACCTCCGGGAGGCCGTGCGCGCGCGCCAAGTGGCCGAAAATAGCTCCAAGACGACCGGATCGGCTGTTTACAAGCACCGCGGATGAGATCGCGGAGCTTTATGCGACTTCCAGCGGCCGGTGCGCTCGCGCACTCCACCCGGCACCTCCGGGAGGCCGTGCGCGCGCGCCAAGTGGCCCAAAATAGCTCCAGCCCAGCGGATCTGCACTCCGCGGATGAGATCGCGGAGCTTTTTTCGACTTCCAGCGGCCGGCGCGCACGACGAGCGGACCCGGTGACGGTCCAGCTCCACCCGGTACCTCGCACGGCCCGCTTCTCCCCACCGCGCGGACTTCCGAGCGCTCGGGGAGACGTTCGGAAGCCGCCGGTGACGTTGGAGCGGGGAAATACCTCCCTCCAGCGGACACGGCGAGTAAATACACCTTCGGCCAAACGGCGGGAGTAACTATGACTCTCTTAAGGTAGCGGCACTCGACATCTTTTTCACGGTTCGTGGAGGACCCGGCCGGTTCTCGGGGGTGCTTTTTCTCCTAACTCTTGACGCCCGAGGAGGCTTCCAGAGCCTCGGCTAAGCGTTTTACGCGGCCCGCTGAGCTTCCACAGCACCTCCAGCCGGTTCTCATGAGGCTTTCCTCCTAACTCTTGACGCCCGAGGAGGCTTCCAGAGCCCCGGCTAAGCGTTTTACGCGGCCCGCCGAGCCTCCAGAGCACCTCCAGCCGGTTCCCCGGGTGCATTCCTCCTAACTCTTGACGCCCGAGGAGGCTTCCAGAGCCCCGGCTAAGCGTTTTACGCGGCCCGCCGAGCTTCCACAGCACCTCCAGCCGGTTCCCCGAGTGGTTTCCTCCTCACTTTCTAAGCCGAAAGAGGCTTCCAGAGCCCCGGCTAAGCGTTTTACGCGGCCCGCTGACCTTCCACAGCACCTCCAGCCGGTTCTAATGAGGCTTTCCTCCTAACTCTTGACGCCCGAGGAGGCTTCCAGAGCCCCGGCTAAGCGTTTTACGCGGCCCGCTGAGCTTCCGGAGCACCTCCAGCCGGTCCTCGCGATGCTTTGCTCCTCACTCTTGACGCCCGAGGAGGCTTCCAGAGCCCCGGCTAAGCGTTTTACGCAGCCCGCTGAACTTCCACCGCACCTCCAGCCGGTTCCCCGGGTGCTTTCCTCCTCACTGTTTAAGCCGAACGAGGCTTCCAGAGCCCCGGCTAAGCGTTTTACGCGGCCCGCTGAGCTTCCGGAGCACCTCCAGCAGGTTCCACGGGTGCTTTCCTCCTCACTCTTGACGCCCGAGGAGGCTTCCAGAGCCCCGGCTAAGCGTTTTACGCGGCCCGCTGAGCTTCCACCGCACCTCCAGCCGGTTCCCCGGGTGCTTTCCACCTCACTTTCTAAGCCGAACGAGGCTTCCAGAGCCTCGGCTAAGCGTTTTACGCGGCCCGCTGAGCTTCCGGAGCACCTCCAGCCGGTTCCACGGCTGCTTTCCTCCTCACTGTTTAAGCCGAACGAGGCTTCCAGAGCCCCGGCTAAACGTTTTACGCGGCCCGCTGAGCTTCCAGAGCACCTCCAGCCGGTTCCCCGGGTGCATTCCTCCTCACTTTCTAAGCCGAACGAGGCTTCCAGAGCCCCGGCTAAGCGTTTTACGCGGCCCGCTGAGCTTCCACCGCACCTCCAGCCGGTTCCACGGCTGCTTTCCTCCTCACTGTTTAAGCCGAACGAGGCTTCCAGAGCCCCGGCTAAACGTTTTACGCGGCCCGCTGAGCTTCCAGAGCACCTCCAGCCGGTTCCCCGGGTGCATTCCTCCTCACTTTCTAAGCCGAACGAGGCTTCCAGAGCCCCGGCTAAGCGTTTTACGCGGCCCGCTGAGCTTCCACCGCACCTCCAGCCGGTTCCACGGCTGCTTTCCTCCTCACTTTATAAGCCGAACGAGGCTTCCAGAGCCCCGGCTAAGCGTTTTACGCGGCCCGCCGAGCTTCCACAGCACCTCCAGCCGGTCCTCATGGTGCTTTCCTCCTAACTATTGACGCCCGAGGAGGCTTCCAGAGCCCCGGTTAAGCATTTTACGCAGCCCGCTGAGCTTCCACAGCACTTCCAGCCGGTTCCCCGGGTGCTTTCCTCCTCACTGTTTAAGCCGAACGAGGCTTCCAGAGCCCCGGCTAAGCGTTTTGCGCGGCTCGCTGAACTTCCACAGCACCTCCAGCCGGTTCCCCTGGGTGCTTTCCTCCTCATTTGCTAAGCCGAACGAGGCTTCCAGAGCCCCGGCTAAGCGTTCTCCGCGTCCCGGTGATCTTCCCGGAGGTCGTAACGGGGAAATACCTCCCTCTAGCGGACACGGCGGGTAAATACGCCAGCTCTCGCACTTAGCGCACACTCGCGTTGCTGCGCGTCCGGTGGCACTTTGAGCGGCCAAACGGCGGGAGTAACTGTCACTCTCTTAAGGTAGGCTCACTTGACATTTTTTGAACCGTCCGCGGAGGCGACCGGGACCACCGGGACAGCCGGGAGGCCGTGCGCGCGGGCCAAGTGGCCCAAAATAGCTCCAGGCCGACCGGATCGGCTAGTTGTAAGCACCGCGGATGAGATCGCGGAGCATTATTCGACTTCCAGCGGCCGGTGCGCTTACGCACGCCGCCCGGAACCTCCGGGAGGCCGTGCGCATGCGCAAGTGGCCGAAAATAGCTCCTAGCCGACCGGATCGGCTGTTTGTGAGCACCGCGGATGAGATCGCGGAGCTTCATTCGACTTCCAGCGGCCGGTGCGCTCACGCACTCCACCCGGCACCTCCGGGAGGCCGTGCGCGCGCGCCAAGTGGCCGAAAATAGCTCCAGGCCGACCGGATCGGCTAGTTGTAAGCACCGCGGATGAGATCGCGGAGCATTATTCGACTTCCAGCGGCCCGTGCGCTTACGCACGCCGCCCGGAACCTCCGGGAGGCCGTGCGCGCGCGCAAGTGGCCGAAAATAGCTCCTAGCCGACCGGATCGGCTGTTTGTGAGCACCGCGGATGAGATCGCGGAGCTTCATTCGACTTCCAGCGGCCGGTGCGCTCACGCACTCCACCCGGCACCTCCGGGAGGCCGTGCGCATGCGCAAGTGGCCGAAAATAGCTCCTAGCCGACCGGATCGGCTGTTTGTGAGCACCGCGGATGAGATCGCGGAGCTTCATTCGACTTCCAGCGGCCGGTGCGCTCACGCACTCCACCCGGCACCTCCGGGAGGCCGTGCGCGCGCGCCAAGTGGCCGAAAATAGCTCCAAGACGACCGGATCGGCTGTTTACAAGCACCGCGGATGAGATCGCGGAGCTTTATGCGACTTCCAGCGGCCGGTGCGCTCGCGCACTCCACCCGGCACCTCCGGGAGGCCGTGCGCGCGCGCCAAGTGGCCCAAAATAGCTCCAGCCCAGCGGATCTGCACTCCGCGGATGAGATCGCGGAGCTTTTTTCGACTTCCAGCGGCCGGCGCGCACGACGAGCGGACCCGGTGACGGTCCAGCTCCACCCGGTACCTCGCACGGCCCGCTTCTCCCCCCCGCGCGGACTTCCGAGCGCTCGGGGAGACGTTCGGAAGCCGCCGGTGACGTTGGAGCGGGGAAATACCTCCCTCCAGCGGACACGGCGAGTAAATACACCTTCGGCCAAACGGCGGGAGTAACTATGACTCTCTTAAGGTAGCGGCACTCGACATCTTCTTCACGGTTCGTGGAGGACCCGGCCGGTTCTCGGGGGTGCTTTTTCTCCTAACTCTCGACGCCCGAGGAGGCTTCCAGAGCCCCGGCTAAGCGTTTTCCGCGGGCCGATGAGCTTCCAAAGCACCTCCAGCCGGTTCTCTTGATGGTTTCCTCCTCACTGTTTAAGCCGAACGCGGCTTCCAGAGCCCCGGCTAAGCGTTTTACGCGGCCCGCTGAACTTCCGGAGCACCTCCAGCCGGTTCTCATGATGCATTCCTCCTCACTTTCTAAGCCGAACGAGGCTTCCAGAGCCCCGGCTAAGCGTTTTACGCGGCCCGCTGAGCTTCCAGGGCACCTCCAGCCGGTTCTCTTGATGGTTTCCTCCTCACTGTTTAAGCCGAACGCGGCTTCCAGAGCCCCGGCTAAGCGTTTTACGCGGCCCGCTGAACTTCCGGAGCACCTCCAGCCGGTTCTCATGATGCATTCCTCCTCACTTTCTAAGCCGAACGAGGCTTCCAGAGCGCCGGCTAAGCGTTTTACGCGGCCCGCTGAACTTCCCCAGCACCTCCAGCCGGTTCTCATGATGCATTCCTCCTCACTCTTTAAGCCGAACGAGGCTTCCAGAGCCTCGGCTAAGCGTTTTCCGCGGCCCGCTGAGCTTCCAAAGCACCTCCAGCCGGTTCCACGGGTGCTTTCCTCCTCACTCTTGACGCCCGAGGAGGCTTCCAGAGCCCCGGCTAAGCGTTTTACGCGGCCCGCCGAGCTTCCACAGCACCTCCAGCCGGTTCTCATGATGCATTCCTCCTCACTTTCTAAGCCGAACGAGGCTTCCAGAGCCCCGGCTAAGCGTTTTACGCGGCCCGCCGAGCTTCCACAGCACCTCCAGCCGGTTCCCCGAGTGCTTTCCTCCTCACTTTCTAAGCCGAACGAGGCTTCCAGAGCCCCGGCTAAGCGTTCTCCGCGTCCCGCTAATCTTCCCGGAGCTTGTAACGGGGAAATACCTCCCTCTAGCGGACACGGCGGGTAAATACGCCACCTCTCGCACTTAGCGCACACTCGCGTTGCTGCGCGTCTGATGGCACTTTGAGCGGCCAAACGGCGGGAGTAACAGTCACTCTCTTAAGGTAGGCTCACTTGAGATTTTTTTTAACCGTCCGCGGAGATGACCGGGACCACCGGGACAGCCGGGAGGCCGTGCGCGCGGGCCAAGTGGCCGAAAATAGCTCCAGGCCGACCGGATCGGCTAGTTGTAAGCACCGCGGATGAGATCGCGGAGCATTATTCGACTTCCAGCGGCCCGTGCGCTCACGCACGCCGCCCGGAACCTCCGGGAGGCCGTGCGCATGCGCAAGTGCCCGAAAATAGCTCCTAGCCGACCGGATCGGCTGTTTGTGAGCACCGCGGATGAGATCGCGGAGCTTCATTCGACTTCCAGCGGCCGGTGCGCTCGCGCACTCCACCCGGAACCTCCGGGAGGCCGTGCGCGCGCGCCAAGTGGCCGAAAATAGCTCCAAGACGACCGGATCGGCTGTTTACAAGCTCCGCGGATGAGATCGCGGAGCTTCATCCGACTTCCAGCGGCCGGTGCGCTCGCGCACTCCACCCGGCACCTCCGGGAGGCCGTGCTCGCGCGCCAAGTGGCCCAAAATAGCTCCAGCCCAGCGGATCGGCTGTTTACAAGCACCGCGGATGAGATCGCGGAGCTTTATCCGACTTCCAGCGGCCGGCGCGCACGACGAGCGGACCAGGTGACGGTCCAGCTCCACCCGGTACCTCGCACGGCCCGCTTCTCCCCACCGCGCGGACTTCCGAGCGCTCGGGGAGACGTTCGGAAGCCGCCGGTGACGTTGGAGCGGGGAAATACCTCCCTCCAGCGGACACGGCGAGTAAATACACCTTCGGCCAAACGGCGGGAGTAACTATGACTCTCTTAAGGTAGCGGCACTCGACATCTTTTTCACGGTTCGTGGAGGACCCGGCCGGTTCTCGGGGGTGCTTTTTCTCCTAACTCTTGACGCCCGAGGAGGCTTCCAGAGCCTCGGCTAAGCGTTTTACGCGGCCCGCTGAGCTTCCACAGCACCTCCAGCCGGTTCTCATGAGGCTTTCCTCCTAACTCTTGACGCCCGAGGAGGCTTCCAGAGCCCCGGCTAAGCGTTTTACGCGGCCCGCTGAGCTTCCACAGCACCTCCAGCCGGTTCTCATGATGCTTTTCTCCTCACTCTTTAAGCCGAACGAGGCTTCCAGAGCCCCGGCTAAACGTTTTACGCGGCCCGCTGGACTTCCAGAGCACCTCCAGCCGGTTCCCCGGCTGCTTTCCTCCTCACTCTTTAAGCCGCCCGAGGCTTCCAGAGCCCCGGCTAAGCGTTCTCCGCGTCCCGCTGATCTTCCCGGAGCTTGTAACGGGGAAATACCTCCCTCTAGCGGACACGGCGGGTAAATACGCCAGCTCTCGCACTTAGCGCACACTCGCGTTGCTGCGCGTCTGATGGCACTTTGAGCGGCCAAACGGCGGGAGTAACAGGCACTCTCTTAAGGTAGGCTCACTTGAGATTTTTTTAACCGTCCGCGGAGGCGACCGGGACCACCGGGACAGCCGGGAGGCCGTGCGCGCGGGCCAAGTGGCCGAAAATAGCTCCAGGCCGACCGGATCGGCCAGTTGTAAGCACCGCGGATGAGATCGCGGAGCTTTATCCGACTTCCAGCGGCCGGTGCGCTCGCGCACTCCACCCGGCACCTCCGGGAGGCCGTGCGCGCGCGCCAAGTGGCCGAAAATAGCTCCTAGCCGACCGGATCTGCACTTTACAAGCACCGCGGATGAGATCGCGGAGCATTATTCGACTTCCAGCGGCCGGTGCGCTCGCGCACTCCACCCGGCACCTCCGGGAGGCCGTGCGCGCGCGCCAAGTGGCCGAAAATAGCTCCAAGACGACCGGATCGGCTGTTTACAAGCACCGCGGATGAGATCGCGGAGCTTTATGCGACTTCCAGCGGCCGGTGCGCTCGCGCACTCCACCCGGCACCTCCGGGAGGCCGTACGCGCGCGCCAAGTGGCCCAAAATAGCTCCAGCCCAGCGGATCTGCACTCCGCGGATGAGATCGCGGAGCTTCATTCGACTTCCAGCGGCCGGCGCGCACGACGAGCGGACCCGGTGACGGTCCAGCTCCACCCGGTACCTCGCACGGCCCGCTTCTCCCCCCCGCGCGGACTTCCGAGCGCTCGGGGAGACGTTCGGAAGCCGCCGGTGCCGTTGGAGCGGGGAAATACCTCCCTCCAGCGGACACGGCGAGTAAATACACCTTCGGCCAAACGGCGGGAGTAACTATGACTCTCTTAAGGTAGCGGCACTCGACATCTTTTTAGCGGTTCGCGGAGGACCCGGCCGGTTCTCGGGGGTGCTTTTTC
This sequence comes from Syngnathus floridae, assembly GCF_059516105.1. Lineage (NCBI taxonomy): Eukaryota > Metazoa > Chordata > Actinopteri > Syngnathiformes > Syngnathidae > Syngnathus > Syngnathus floridae. Next base: position 406,067 of record NW_028284057.1, read on the forward strand.
TCCCAACTCTTGACCCCCGAGGAGGCTTCCAGAGCCCCGGCTAAGCGTTTTCCGCGGCCCGCTGAGCTTCCACAGCACCTCCAGCCGGTTCTCATGATGCATTCCTCCTCACTTTCTAAGCCGAACGAGGCTTCCAGAGCCTCGGCTAAGCGTTTCACGCGGCCCGCTGAGCTTCCACAGCACCTCCAGCCGGTTCTCATGAGGCTTTCCTCCTAACTCTTGACGCCCGAGGAGGCTTCCAGAGCCCCGGCTAAGCGTTTTACGCGGCCCGCTGAGCTTCCGGAGCACCTCCAGCCGGTTCCCCGGGTGCATTCCTCCTCACTTTCTAAACCGAACGAGGCTTCCAGAGCCCCGGCTAAGCGTTTTACGCGACCCGCTGAACTTCCACAGCACCTCCAGCCGGTTCTCCGGGTGCTCCCATCCTCACTGTTTAAGCCGAACGAGGCTTCCAGAGCCCCGGCTAAGCGTTTTACGCGACCCGCTGAACTTCCACAGCACCTCCAGCCGGTTCTCCGGGTGCTCCCATCCTCACTGTTTAAGCCGAACGAGGCTTCCAGAGCCCCGGCTAAGCGTTTTACGCGGCCCGCTGAGCTTCCACAGCACCTCCAGCCGGTTCTCCGGGTGCTCCCATCCTCACTGTTTAAGCCGAACGAGGCTTCCAGAGCCCCGGCTAAACGTTTTGCGCGGCCCGCTGAACTTCCACAGCACCCCCAGCCGGTTCCCCGCGTGCTTTCCACCTCACTTTCTAAGCCGAACGAGGCTTCCAGCGCCCCGGCTAAGCGTTCTCCGCGTCCCGGTGATCTTCCCGGAGGTCGTAACGGGGAAATACCTCCCTCCAGTGGACACGGAGAGAAATTACACCGCCTCTCGCACACAGGCGGGTAAACGGCGGGAGTAACTATGACTCTCTTAAGGTAGCCTGACTTGACATCTCTTTAACGGTTCGTGGATAAATACATGATATATACTACATATGATCGCATTTAAAGCCAAATAATACAAAATGAGCATTCGGTTATAAACACTGTATTCATCATGTTTATAGGCGATGTTAATATTTATATGTTTAATGTTTATAGGTGATGTTAATATTTATATATTTAATGTTTATAGGGGATGTTAATATTTATATATTTATTTTGTACATCATGTTATAGTTATACGACACTCGCTATTGGATCATGATGTGATCATATCGGCGGGAGTCGGCCCGGGCTCCGGGTGAAGAGGCCGAATTCTCGCCACTCGCGGCCGACCGGGGAACCAGCAGAGGCGGACGCATCGCGGCGCGAGAGCCCTTGGCACTTAGAAAAAATTTGGCAAAAGTTGCTCCGTGCTCCAGGTGAAGAGGCCGAATTCTCGCCACTCGCGGCCGACCGGGGAACCAGCAGAGGCGGACGCATCGCGGCGCGAGAGCCCTTGGCACTTAGAAAAAAATTGGCAAAAGTCGCTCCGGGTGAAGAGGCCGAATTCTCGCCACTCGCGGCCGACCGGGGAACCAGCAGAGGCGGACGCATCGCGGCGCAAGAGCCCTTGGCACTTAGAAAAAAATTGGCAAAAGTCGCTCCGCGCTCCAGGTGAAGAGGCCGAATTCTCGCCACTCGTGGCCGACCAGGGAACCAGCAGAGGCGGACGCATCGCGGCGCGAGAGCCCTTGGCACTTAGAAAAATTTTCGCAAAAGTCGCTCCGCGCTCCAGGTGAAGAGGCCGAATTCTCGCCACTCGCGGCCGACCGGGGAACCAGCGAAGGCGGGTAAGCTTTCAAGAGAGCCCCGCCGGCTGGTCCGCGGGCCGAACGTGGTCCCGTAAAGTACCGACAGCGGACGCCGACCCACGCCCGGCAAGGACCACCCAGAGGCGGACACGCTCTCCGACGAGCCCCGCCGGCCGCTCCGCGGCGGGAAACGCGCCCTCTGGCGGACACGCCGTTGTAAATGAATGGGCTTTGGCACTTAGTGCATTTTCGCTGAAGTTGAGCCGCGCTCCGGGCGAAGAGGCCGAATTCTCGCCACTCGTGGCCGACCAGGGAACCAGCGAAGGCGGGTAGGCTTTCAAGAGAGCCCCGCCGGCTGGTCCGCGGGCCAATTATGGTCCCGTAAAGTACCGACAGCGGACGCCGACCTACGCCCGGCAAGGACCACCCAGAGGCGGACACGCTCTCCGACGAGCCCCGCCGGCCGGTCCGCGGCGGGAAATGCGCCCTCTGGCGGACACGCCGTTGTAAATGAATGGGGTTTGGCACTTAGTGCATTTTCGCAGAAGTTGAGCCGCGCTCCGGGCGAAGAGGCCGAATTCTCGCTACTCGTGGCCCACCAGGGAACCAGCGAAGGCGGGTAAGCTCTCAAGAGAGCCCCGCCGGCTGGTCCGCGGGCCAATTATGGTCCCGTCACCTACCGACAGCGGACGCCGACCCACGCCCGCTAAGAACCACCGAGAGGCGGACACGCTCTCCGACGAGCCCCGCCGGCCGGTCCGCGGCGGGAAATGCGCCCTCTGGCGGACACGTCGTTGTAAATGAATGGGCTTTGGCACTTAGTGCATTTTGGCACAAGTTGAGCCGCGCTCCGGGCGAAGAGGCCGAATTATCGCTACTCGTGGCCGACCGGGGAACCAGCGAAGGCGGGTAAGCTTTCAAGAGAGCCCCGCCGGCTGGTCCGCGGGCCGAACGTGGTCCCGTAAAGTACCGACAGCGGACGCCGACCCACGCCCGGCAAGGACCACCGAGAGGCGGACACGCTCTCCGACGAGCCCCGCCGGCCGGTCCGCGGCGGGAAACGCGCCCTCTGGCGGACACGCCGTTGTAAATGAATGGGCTTTGGCACTTAGTGCATTTTTGCAAAAGTTGAGCCGCGCTCCGGGCGAAGAGGCCGAATTCTCGCTACTCGTGGCCGACCGGGGAACCAGCAAAGGCGGGTAAGCTCTCAAGAGAGCCCCGCCGGCTGGTCCGCGGGCCAATTATGGTCCCGTAACGTACCGACAGTGGACGCCGACCCACGCCCGGCAAGGACCACCGAGAGGCGGATAACGGCGCACACCGCGAACGGCGGGTGGCGGTCGCTGGGTGGCGGTCGGCTGGTGGCGGTCGGGGGGTGGCGGTCGGGGATGGTGCTTGGGGATGGTGCTTGGGGACCGGTGGCGCCGGAGGCGCACACCGCGAACGGCTGGTGGCGGTCGGCTGGTGGCGGTCGGCTGGTGGCAGTCGGCTGGTGGCGGTCGGGGGGTGGCGGTCGGGGGGTGGCGGTCGGGGATGGTGCTTGGGGATGGTGCTTGGGACCGGTGGCGCCGGAGGCGCACACCGCGAACGGCTGGTGGCGGTCGGCTGGTGGCGGTCGGCTGGTGGCGGTCGGCTGGTGGCGGTCGGCTGGTGGCAGTCGGCTGGTGGCGGTCGGGGGGTGGCGGTCGGGGGGTGGCGCTTGGGGATGGTGGCGGTCGCCTTGTGGCGGTCGGGGGGTGGCGGTCGGGGGGTGGCGCTTGGGGATGGTGGCGGTCGCCTTGTGGCGGTCGCCTTGTGGCGGTCGGGGGGTGGCGGTCGGGGGGTGGCGCTTGGGGATGGTGGCGGTCGCCTTGTGGCGGTCGGGGGGTGGCGGTCGGGGGGTGGCGCTTGGGGATGGTGGCGGTCGCCTTGTGGCGGTCGGGGGTGGCGCTTGGGGATGGTGGCGGTCGCCTTGTGGCGGTCGCCTTGTGGCGGTCGGGGGGTGGCGCTTGGGGATGGTGGCGGTCGCCTTGTGGCGGTCGGGGGTGGCGCTTGGGGATGGTGGCTGTCGCCTGGTGGCGGTCGGGGGTGGCGCTTGGGGATGGTGGCTGTCGCCTGGTGGCGGTCGGGGGTGGCGCTTGGGGATGGTGGTGGTGGTCGCCTGGTGGCGGTCGACTTGTTGCGGTCGGGGGTGGCGCTTGGGGATGGTGGCTGTAGCCTTGTGGTGGTCCGGGGTGGCGC
>NW_028284057.1:422500-450000 GCF_059516105.1 Syngnathus floridae
TCGCCCGGCCTGTGTTTAAGGAGGCGGCCGGTAACTCCCTTTCTTGGATGAGACCCAACATTCGCATATTTTTCGCCCGGCCTGTGTTTAAGGAGGCGGCCGGTCCTCCCATTCTGCCAGTGTTCCTTGGACTTTGAAAATTTCAAAGTCTTTCCGCTCCGGGCTAGGGCGGGTGAGGTCGTCTCGAACCACGTGCCTGAAGGCCGCCTCGCGCCAGATGCGGCCCCGCTCTGTCGTGCGGTGTGACCGTCCAACGCGGGCATCGCTAGATTAGCCGTGGCCACGATCCTTCCACACCGCGAGCCTTTCGCCCTCGGCCGGTGTCGGTCAACGTGTGGGTGGGGGGGAAGGACGGCTGCCGGGAGCAGACAGCCGTCCCCGGGTGGGGTGTACAGTCCTTCCACCGCGGCCGCCGGGAGCAGACGGCCGTCGAGCGATTCTGCCATTGTTCCTAGGACTTTGTACATTTTAAAGACCCTCCGCGCGGGCCGCTGATCCCGCTCGGTCGCTCCGGCCTGTGTTTAAGGAGGCGGCCGGTCCTCCCATTCTGCCAGTGTTCCTTGGACTTTGAATATTTCAAAGTCTTTTCGCTCCGGGCTAGGGCGGGTGAGGTCGTCTCGAACCACGTGCCTGAAGGCCGCCTCGCGCCGGATGCAGGCCCCGCTCTGTCGTGCGGTGTGACCGTCCAACGCGGGCATCGCTAGATTAGCCGTGGCCACGATCCTTCCACACCGCGAGCCTTTCGCCCTCGGCCGGTGTCGGTCAACGTGTGGGGTGGGGGGGAAGGACGGCTGCCGGGAGCAGACAGCCGTCCCCGGGTGGGGTGTACAGTCCCTTCACCGCGGCCGCCGGGAGCAGACGGCCGTCGAGCGATTCTGCCATTGTCCCTAGGACTTTGTACATTTCAAAGACCCTGCGCGCGGGCCGCTGATCCCGCTCGGTCGCTCCGGCCTGTGTTTAAGGAGGCGGCCGGTCCTCCCATTCTGCCAGTGTTCCTTGGACTTTGAAAAGTCTTTCCGCTCCGGGCTAGGGCGGGTGAGGTCGTCTCGAACCACGTGCCTGAAGGCCGCCTCGCGCCGGATGCAGGCCCCGCTCTGTCGTGCGGTGTGACCGTCCAACGCGGGCATCGCTAGATTAGCCGTGGCCACGATCCTTCCACACCGCGAGCCTTTCGCCCTCGGCTGATGTTCAACCAACGTGTGGGGAGGGGGTTATGGACGGCTGCCGGGAGCAGACAGCCGTCCCCGGGAGGGGAGACTTCACGGCGGCCGCCGGGAGCAGACGGCCGTCGAGAGATTCTGCCAGTGTTCCTTGGACTTTGACTATTTCAAAGTCTTTCCGCTCCGGGCTAGGGCGGGTGAGGTCGTCTCGAACCACGTGCCTGAAGGCCGCCTCGCGCCGGATGCAGGCCCCGCTCTGTCGTGCGGTGTGACCGTCCAACGCGGGCATCGCTAGATTAGCCGTGGCCACGATCCTTCCACACCGCGAGCCTTTCGCCCTCGGCCGGTGTTCGCTCAACGCGCGGGCCGCTGATCCCGCTCCATCTCTCCGGCCTGTGTTTAAGGAGGCGGCCGGTCCTCCCATTCTGCCAGTGTTCCTTGGACTTTGAAAATTTCAAAGTCTTTCCGCTCCGGGCTAGGGCGGGTGAGGTCGTCTCGAGCCACGTGCCTGAAGGCCGCCTCGCGCCGGATGCAGGCCCCGCTCTGTCGTGCGGTGTGACCGTCCAACGCGGGCATCGCTAGATTAGCCGTGGCCACGATCCTTCCACACCGCGAGCCTTTCGCCCTCGGCTGGTGTTCGTCCAACGTGTGGGGAGGGGGTTAAGGACGGCTGCCGGGAGCAGACAGCCGTCCCCGGGAGGGGAGACTTCACGGCGGCCGCCGGGAGCAGACGGCCGTCGAGAGATTCTGCCAGCGTTCCTTGTACTTTGAATATTTCACAGCCGTGCTCGCACTTAGGAAATTTTCGAGCGCTGTGGCACTTAGACATTTTTCGTCAAGCGTGGCACTTAGAAATTTTTCGTCAAGAGAGGCACTTAGACATTTTTCGTCAAGAGTGACACTTAGAAAATTTTTCACTCTCTTTGTGCCTTCCAGGGTGCTGTGCAACCCTGCGTGTTGTGTTCCCACCGAGCAAGGGGCGCTGCTGGCGGCCATGACCAAGCGCTCGGCACCGGGCCCTTTCATTTTGTGGGGTAAATTATGCGCCCCCCATGCTCGTTCTGACTATATTTTGCGAAAGGGGGGTAAATCGTTGATGAGTACGCTGACTAGGGGGACCATTTAGCGTACTCTGGCGCACCTGAAGACCAAAGTTGGTACTGCACCCTCCCCCTGGTACCCCAGCCCCTGGTACCTAAAGAGGGAGAGGCCGAATTTTCGCTTTTTGGGGCCGACCGAGGGAACCAGCCGAGGCGGACACTTTTCGGCTCAAGAGCCGTTGGCACTTAGAAAAAATTCGCACAAGTTGGCAGGGCTACCAGGGGAAGAGGCCGAATTTTCGCTTTTGAAGGCCGACCGCGGGAACCAGCCGAGGCGGACACTTTTCGGCTCAAGAGCCGTTGGCACTTAGAAAATATTTGCCAAACTTGGCTTGACTTCCAGGAGAAGAGGCCGAATTTTCACTTTTGGTGGCCGACCTGGGGAACCAGCCGAGGCGGACACTTTTCGGCTCAAGAGCCGTTGGCACTTAGAAAATATTTGCCAAACTTGGCTTGACTTCCAGGAGAAGAGGCCGAATTTTCACTTTTGGTGGCCGTTATGGGGAACCAGCCGAGGCGGACACTTTTCGGCTCAAGAGCCGTTGGCACTTAGAAAATATTTGCCAAACATGGCTTGACTTCCAGGAGAAGAGGCCGAATTTTCACTTTTGGTGGCCGTTATGGGGAACCAGCCGAGGCGGACACTTTACGCTGGTTGAGTCGTTGGCACTTAGAAAATATTTGCCAAACTTGGCTTGACTTCCAGGAGAAGAGGCCGAATTTTCACTTTTGGTGGCCGACCTGGGGAACCAGCCGAGGCGGACACTTTACGCTGGTTGAGTCGTTGGCACTTAGAAAATATCTGCCAAACTTGGCTTGACTTCCAGGAGAAGAGGCCGAATTTTCACTTTTGGTGACCGACCTGGGGAACCAGCCGAGGCGGACACTTTACGCTGGTTGAGTCGTTGGCACTTAGAAAATATTTGCCAAACTTGGCTTGACTTCCAGGAGAAGAGGCCGAATTTTCACTTTTGGTGGCCGACCTGGGGAACCAGCCGAGGCGGACACTTTACGCTGGTTGAGTCGTTGGCACTTAGAAAATATTCGCCAAACTTGGCAAGACTTCCAGGAGAAGAGGCCGAATTTTCACTTTTGGTGGCCGACCTGGGGAACCAGCCGAGGCGGACACTTTACGCTGGTTGAGTCGTTGGCACTTAGAAAATATTTGCCAAACTTGGCTTGACTTCCAGGAGAAGAGGCCGAATTTTCACTTTTCATGGCCGTTATGGGGAACCAGCCGAGGCGGACACTTTGCGCTGGTTGAGTCGTTGGCACTTAGAAAATATTTGCCAAACTTGGCTTGACTTCCAGGAGAAGAGGCCGAATTTTCACTTTTGGTGGCCGCTATGGGGAACCAGCCGAGGCGGACACTTTAGGCTGGTTGAGTCGTTGGCACTCAGAAAATATTCGCCAAACTTGGCAAGACTTCCAGGAGAAGAGGCCGAATTTTCACTTTTGGTGGCCGACCTGGGGAACCAGCCGAGGCGGACACTTTACGCTGGTTGAGTCGTTGGCACTTAGAAAATATTTGCCAAACTTGGCTTGACTTCCAGGAGAAGAGGCCGAATTTTCACTTTTCATGGCCGTTATGGGGAACCAGCCGAGGCGGACACTTTGCGCTGGTTGAGTCGTTGGCACTTAGAAAATATTTGCCAAACTTGGCTTGACTTCCAGGAGAAGAGGCCGAATTTTCACTTTTGGTGGCCGTTATGGGGAACCAGCCGAGGCGGACACTTTAGGCTGGTTGAGTCGTTGGCACTCAGAAAATATTCGCCAAACTTGGCCAGACTTCCAGGAGAAGAGGCCGAATTTTCACTTTTGGTGACCGACCTGGGGAACCAGCCGAGGCGGACACTTTACGCTGGTTGAGTCGTTGGCACTTAGAAAATATTTGCCAAACTTGGCTTGACTTCCAGGAGAAGAGGCCGAATTTTCACTTTTGGTGGCCGACCTGGGGAACCAGCCGAGGCGGACACTTTACGCTGGTTGAGTCGTTGGCACTTAGAAAATATTCGCCAAACTTGGCCAGACTTCCAGGAGAAGAGGCCGAATTTTCACTTGTGGTACCCGACCTGGGGAACCAGCCGAGGCGGACACTTTAGGCTGGTTGAGTCGTTGGCACTTAGAAAATATTTGCCAAACTTGGCTTGACTTCCAGGAGAAGAGGCCGAATTTTCACTTTTGGTGGCCGTTATGGGGAACCAGCCGAGGCGGACACTTTAGGCTGGTTGAGTCGCTGGCACTTAGAAAATATTCGCCAAACTTGGCCAGACTTCCAGGAGAAGAGGCTGAATTTTCACTTGTTCTGGCCGTTATGGGGAACCAGCCGAGGCGGACACTTTAGGCTGGTTGAGTCGTTGGCACTTAGAAAATATTCGCCAAACTTGGCCAGACTTCCAGGAGAAGAGGCCGAATTTTCACTTGTGGTACCCGACCTGGGGAACCAGCCGAGGCGGACACTTTAGGCTGGTTGAGTCGTTGGCACTTAGAAAATATTTGCCAAACTTGGCTTGACTTCCAGGAGAAGAGGCCGAATTTTCACTTTTGGTGGCCGTTATGGGGAACCAGCCGAGGCGGACACTTTAGGCTGGTTGAGTCGCTGGCACTTAGAAAATATTCGCCAAACTTGGCCAGACTTCCAGGAGAAGAGGCTGAATTTTCACTTGTTCTGGCCGTTATGGGGAACCAGCCGAGGCGGACACTTTAGGCTGGTTTAGTCGTTGGCACTTAGAAAATATTCGCCAAACTTGGCCAGACTTCCAGGAGAAGAGGCCGAATTTTCACTTGTTCTGGCCGTTATGGGGAACCAGCCGAGGCGGACACTTTACGCTGGTTGAGTCGTTGGCACTTAGAAAATATTCGCCAAACTTGGCCAGACTTCCAGGAGAAGAGGCCGAATTTTCACTTGTTCTGGCCGTTAGGGGGAACCAGCCGAGGCGGACACTTTACGGCTGTTGAGTCGTTGGCACTTAGAAAATATTCGCCAAACTTGGCCAGACTTCCAGGAGAAGAGGCCGAATTTTCACTTGTTCTGGCCGACCTGGGGAACCAGACGAGGCGGACACATCACCCCGCAAGTGCCGTTGGCACTTTGAAAATATTCGCCAAACTTGGCCAGACTTCCAGGAGAAGAGGCCGAATTTTCACTTGTGGTGGCCGCTATGGGGAACCAGCTGAGGCGGACACTTTACGCTGGTCGAGTCGTTGGCACTTGGAAAATATTTGCCAAACTTGGCCAGACTTCCAGGAGAAGAGGCCGAATTTTCACTTGTTCTGGCCGTTATGGGGAACCAGCCGAGGCGGACACTTTACGGCTGTTGAGTCGTTGGCACTTTGAAAATATTCGCCAAACTTGGCCGGACTTCCAGGAGAAGAGGCCGAATTTTCACTTGTTCTGGCCGACCTGGGGAACCAGACGAGGCGGACACATCACCCCGCAAGTGCCGTTGGCACTTTGAAAATATTCGCCAAACTTGGCCGGACTTCCAGGAGAAGAGGCCGAATTTTCGCTTTTTCTGGCCGACCTGGGGAACCAGACGAGGCGGACACATCACCCCGCAAGTGCCGTTGGCACTTTGAAAATATTCGAAACTTCCATCAAACACACATCGGCTTTTTCGCCGTCGCTGTCCGGCCTGGGCACCATCGTGGCTCGGACAGTTCGTGTGCCAGCTTCCGTTGGCACTTAGAACATTTTTCAAAATAAAAATAAACAGTCCTGCACATACGTGCCGACTATATTTTGCGAAAGGGGAGTAAACCGATGAGTACACTAACTAGGGGGACCAACAGACCGTAGTGGTCTCCCCTGGTACCTAAATGCATACCCCTGGTACCTAAATGCATACCCCTGGTACCTCAGCGACTACCCCTGGTACCTAAATGCGTACCCCTGGTACCTCAGAGAGGCCGAATTTTCACATTCCGTGGCCGAACTAGGGAACCGGACGAGTCGGACTCTTTTCCGGGAGAGACCCGATGGCACTTAGAAAATTTTCGCTCAAGTTGGCAGGACTTCCAGAGCAAGAGGCCGAATTTTCACATTATGTGGCCGAACTAGGGAACCGGACGAGTCGGACACTTTTCCGGGAGAGACCCGATGGCACTTAGAAAATATTCGCTCAAGTTGGCAGGACTTCCAGAGCAAGAGGCCGAATTTTCACTTTTTCTGGCCGACTCGGGGAACCAGCCGAGTCGGACACTTTTCCGGGCAAGACCCGATGGCACTTAGAAAATATTCGCTCAAGTTGGCAGGACTTCCAGAGCAAGAGGCCGAATTTTCACATTATGTGGCCGAACTAGGGAACCGGACGAGTCGGACACTTTTCCGGGAGAGACCCGATGGCACTTAGAAAATATTCGCTCAAGTTGGCAGGACTTCCAGAGCAAGAGGCCGAATTTTCACATTATGTGGCCGAACTAGGGAACCAGCCGAGTCGGACACTTTTCCGGGCAAGACCCGATGGCACTTAGAAAATATTCGCTCAAGTTGGCGGGACTTCCAGAGCAAGAGGCCGAATTTTCACATTATGTGGCCGAACTAGGGAACCGGACGAGTCGGACACTTTTCCGGGAGAGACCCGATGGCACTTTGAAAATTTTCGCTCAAGTTGGCAGGACTTCCAGAGCAAGAGGCCGAATTTTCACATTATGTGGCCGAACTAGGGAACCGGACGGGTCGGACACTTTTCCGGGAGAGACCCGATGGCACTTAGAAAATATTCGCTCAAGTTGGCAGGACTTCCAGAGCAAGAGGCCGAATTTTCACATTATGTGGCCGAACTAGGGAACCAGCCGAGTCGGACACTTTTCCGGGCAAGACCCGATGGCACTTAGAAAATATTCGCTCAAGTTGGCAGGACTTCCAGAGCAAGAGGCCGAATTTTCGCTCGTTCGGGCCGACTCGGGGAACCAGCCGAGTCGGACACGTTACGGCCGAACAGCCGTTGGCACTTAGAAAATATTCGCTCTAGTTGGCAGGACTTCCAGAGCGAGAGGCCGAATTTTCGCTCGTTCGGGCCGACTCGGGGAACCAGCCGAGTCGGACACTTTTCCGGGCAAGACCCGATGGCACTTAGAAAATATTCGCCCAAGTTGGCAGGACTTCCAGAGCAAGAGGCCGAATTTTCACATTATGTGGCCGAACTAGGGAACCGGACGGGTCGGACACTTTTCCGGGAGAGACCCGATGGCACTTAGAAAATATTCGCTCAAGTTGGCAGGACTTCCAGAGCAAGAGGCCGAATTTTCACATTATGTGGCCGAACTAGGGAACCAGCCGAGTCGGACACTTTTCCGGGCAAGACCCGATGGCACTTAGAAAATATTCGCCATAGTCGACCGGACTTCCAGGCGAAGAGGCCGAATTTTCGCTCGTTCGGGCCGACTCGGGGAACCAGCCGAGTCGGACACTTTTCCGGGCAAGACCCGATGGCACTTAGAAAATATTCGCTCAAGTTGGCAGGACTTCCAGAGCAAGAGGCCGAATTTTCGCTCGTTCGGGCCGACTCGGGGAACCAGACGAGTCGGACACTTTTCCGGGCAAGACCCGATGGCACTTAGAAAATATTCGCTCAAGTTGGCAGGACTTCCAGAGCAAGAGGCCGAATTTTCACATTATGTGGCCGAACTAGGGAACCAGCCGAGTCGGACACTTTTCCGGGCAAGACCCGATGGCACTTAGAAAATATTCGCTCAAGTTGGCAGGACTTCCAGAGCGAGAGGCCGAATTTTCGCTCGTTCGGGCCGACTCGGGGAACCAGCCGAGTCGGACACTTTTCCGGGCAAGACCCGATGGCACTTAGAAAATATTCGCTCAAGTTGGCAGGACTTCCAGAGCGAGAGGCCGAATTTTCGCTCGTTCGGGCCGACTCGGGGAACCAGCCGAGTCGGACACTTTTCCGGGCAAGACCCGATGGCACTTAGAAAATATTCGCTCAAGTTGGCAGGACTTCCAGAGCGAGAGGCCGAATTTTCGCTCGTTCGGGCCGACTCGGGGAACCAGCCGAGTCGGACACTTTTCCGGGCAAGACCCGATGGCACTTAGAAAATATTCGCTCAAGTTGGCAGGACTTCCAGAGCGAGAGGCCGAATTTTCGCTCGTTCGGGCCGACTCGGGGAACCAGCCGAGTCGGACACTTTTCCGGGCAAGACCCGATGGCACTTAGAAAATATTCGCTCAAGTTGGCAGGACTTCCAGAGCGAGAGGCCGAATTTTCGCTCGTTCGGGCCGACTCGGGGAACCAGCCGAGTCGGACACTTTTCCGGGCAAGACCCGATGGCACTTAGAAAATATTCGCTCAAGTTGGCAGGACTTCCAGGCGAAGAGGCCGAATTTTCGCTCGTTCGGGCCGACTCGGGGAACCAGCCGAGTCGGACACTTTTCCGGGCAAGACCCGATGGCACTTAGAAAATATTCGCTCAAGTTGGCAGGACTTCCAGAGCGAGAGGCCGAATTTTCGCTCGTTCGGGCCGACTCGGGGAACCAGCCGAGTCGGACACTTTTCCGGGCAAGACCCGATGGCACTTAGAAAATATTCGCTCAAGTTGGCAGGACTTCCAGAGCGAGAGGCCGAATTTTCGCTCGTTCGGGCCGACTCGGGGAACCAGCAGAGTCGGACACGTTACGGCCGAACACCCGATGGCACTTAGAAAATATTCGCTCAAGTTGGCAGGACTTCCAGAGCGAGAGGCCGAATTTTCGCTCGTTCGGGCCGACTCGGGGAACCAGCCGAGTCGGACACTTTTCCGGGCAAGACCCGATGGCACTTAGAAAATATTCGCTCAAGTTGGCAGGACTTCCAGAGCGAGAGGCCGAATTTTCGCTCGTTCGGGCCGACTCGGGGAACCAGCCGAGTCGGACACTTTTCCGGGCAAGACCCGATGGCACTTAGAAAATATTCGCTCAAGTTGGCAGGACTTCCAGAGCAAGAGGCCGAATTTTCGCTCGTTCGGGCCGACTCGGGGAACCAGCCGAGTCGGACACTTTTCCGGGCAAGACCCGTTGGCACTTAGAAAATATTCGCTCAAGTTGGCAGGACTTCCAGAGCAAGAGGCTGAATTTTCGCTCGTTCGGGCCGACTCGGGGAACCAGCCGAGTCGGACACATTACGGCCGAACACCCGTTGGCACTTAGAAAATATTCGCCAAAGTCGGCCGGACTTCCAGGCGAAGAGGCTGAATTTTCGCTCGTTCGGGCCGACTCGGGGAACCAGCCGAGTCGGACACATTTCGGCGTAACGCCCGTTGGCACTTAGAAAATATTCGCCAAAGTTCGTTGGACCTCCAGGCGAAGAGGCCGAATTTTCGCTCGTTCGGGCCGACTCGGGGAACCAGCCGAGTCGGACACATTACGGCCGAACACCCGTTGGCACTTAGAAAATATTCGCCAAAGTTCGTCGGACTTCCAGGCGAAGAGGCCGAATTTTCGCTCGTTCGGGCCGACTCGGGGAACCAGCCGAGTCGGACACATTTCGGCGCAACACCCGTTGGCACTTAGAAAATATTCGCCAAAGTCGGCCGGACTTCCAGGCGAAGAGGCCGAATTTTCACTTTTTCTGGCCGACCGGAGGAACCAGCCGCGTCGGACACATTACGGCGTAACACCCGTTGGCACTTAGAAAATATTCGCCAAAGTTCGTCGGACCTCCAGAGCGAGAGGCCGAATTTTCACTTTTTCTGGCCGACCGGAGAACCAGCCGAGGCGGACACATCACGCCGCTTTTGCCGTTGGCATATTCGAAACTTCCAGAATCGGCTTTTTCGCCGTCGCTGTCCGGCCTGGGCACCATCGTGGCTCGGACACGTCGTGTGCCAGCGTCCGCTGGCACTTAGAAAATTTTTCAAAATAAAAATAAACAGTCCTGCACATACGTGCCCACTATATTTTGCGAAAGGGGAGTAAACCGTCGATGAGTACGCTGACTAGTGGGACCAACCATCGCGCTCTGGCGCACCTGAAGACCAAAGTTGGTACTGCACCCTACCCCTGGTACCCAAACGGGGTAGAGGCCGATTTTTCGCATTTGGCGGCCGACCTAGGGAACCAGAAGAGGCGGACACTTTTCCGAGCAAGTGCCGATGGCACTTAGAAAATTTTCGCGCAAGTTGGCGGGACTTCCAGAGCGAGAGGCCGAATAATCGTAATTTGTGGCCGACTTGGGAACCAGCGAAGGCGGATAGGAAGTGGAGCGGGTCCCGCCGGCTGGTCCGCGGGCCAATTGCGGTCCCGCGAGTTAGCGATCGCGGTCCGGAATTCTAGCCGACTTGGGAACCAGCGAATGCGGATAGGAAGTGGAGTGGGTCCCGCCGGCTGGTCCGCGGGCCATTTAGGGTCCCGCGAGTTAGCGATCGCGGTCCGGAATTCTAGCCGACTTGGGAACCAGCGAAGGCGGATAGGAAGTGGAGTGGGTCCCGCCGGCTGGTCCGCGGGCCAATTGCGGTCCCGCGAGTTAGCGATCGCGGTCCGGAATTCTAGCCGACTTGGGAACCAGCGAAGGCGGATAGGAAGTGGAGTGGGTCCCGCCGGCTGGTCCGCGGGCCAATTGCGGTCCCGCGAGTTAGCGATCGCGGTCCGGAATTCTAGCCGACTTGGGAACCAGCGAAGGCGGATAGGAAGTGGAGTGGGTCCCGCCGGCTGGTCCGCGGGCCAATTGCGGTCCCGCGAGTTAGCGATCGCGGTCCGGAATTCTAGCCGACTTGGGAACCAGCGAAGGCGAATAGGAAGTGGAGTGGGTCCCGCCGGCTGGTCCGCGGGCCAATTGCGGTCCCGCGAGTTAGCGATCGCGGTCCGGAATTCTAGCCGACTTGGGAACCAGCGAAGGCGGATAGGAAGTGGAGTGGGTCCCGCCGGCTGGTCCGCGGGCCATTTAGGGTCCCGCGAGTTAGCGATCGCGGTCCGGAATTCTAGCCGGCCGGGGACCACCGCGAGGCGGATGGGTCTTCACCGAGGTCCCGCCGGCTGGTCCGCGGGCCATTTAGGGTCCCGCGAGTTAGCGATCGCGGTCCGGAATTCTACCCGGCCGGGGACCACCGCGAGGCGGATGGGTCTTCACCGAGGTCCCGCCGGCTGGTCCGCGGGCCATTTAGGGTCCCGCGAGTTAGCGATCGCGGTCCGGAATTCTAGCCGGCCAGGAACCACCGCGAGGCGGATGGGTGCTCACCGAGGTCCCGCCGGCTGGTCCGCGGGCCATTTAGGGTCCCGCGAGTTAGCGATCGCGGTCCGGAATTCTAGCCGGCCAGGGACCACCGCGAGGCGGATGGGTGGTCACCGAGGTCCCGCCGGCTGGTCCGCGGGCCATTTAGGGTCCCGCGAGTTAGCGATCGCGGTCCGGAATTCTAGCCGGCCAGGAACCACCGCGAGGCGGATGGGTGCTCACCGAGGTCCCGCCGGCTGGTCCGCGGGCCATTTAGGGTCCCGCGAGTTAGCGATCGCGGTCCGGAATTCTACCCGGCCGGGGACCACCGCGAGGCGGATGGGTCTTCACCGAGGTCCCGCCGGCTGGTCCGCGGGCCATTTAGGGTCCCGCGAGGTACCGATCGCGGTCCGGAATTCTAGCCGGCCGGGGACCACCGCGAGGCGGATGGGTCTTCACCGAGGTCCCGCCGGCTGGTCCGCGGGCCATTTAGGGTCCCGCGAGTTAGCGATCGCGGTCCGGAATTCTACCCGGCCAGGAACCACCGCGAGGCGGATGGGTGCTCACCGAGGTCCCGCCGGCTGGTCCGCGGGCCATTTAGGGTCCCGCGAGTTACCGATCGCGGTCCGGAATTCTAGCCGACTTGGGAACCAGCGAAGGCGGATAGGAAGTCAAGTGGGTCCCGCCGGCTGGTCCGCGGGCCATTTCGGGTCCCGCGAGTTAGCGATCGCGGTCCGGAATTCTACCCGGCCGGGGACCACCGCGAGGCGGATGGGTCTTCACCGAGGTCCCGCCGGCTGGTCCGCGGGCCATTTAGGGTCCCGCGAGTTAGCGATCGCGGTCCGGAATTCTACCCGGCCGGGGACCACCGCGAGGCGGATGGGTCTTCACCGAGGTCCCGCCGGCTGGTCCGCGGGCCATTTAGGGTCCCGCGAGTTACCGATCGCGGTCCGGAATTCTAGCCGGCCGGGGACCACCGCGAGGCGGATGGGTCTTCACCGAGGTCCCGCCGGCTGGTCCGCGGGCCATTTAGGGTCCCGCGAGTTACCGATCGCGGTCCGGAATTCTAGCCGGCCGGGGACCACCGCGAGGCGGATGGGTCTTCACCGAGGTCCCGCCGGCTGGTCCGCGGGCCATTTAGGGTCCCGCGAGTTAGCGATCGCGGTCCGGAATTCTAGCCGGCCGGGGACCACCGCGAGGCGGATGGGTCTTCACCGAGGTCCCGCCGGCTGGTCCGCGGGCCATTTAGGGTCCCGCGAGGTACCGATCGCGGTCCGGAATTCTACCCGGCCGGGGACCACCGCGAGGCGGATGGGTGGTCACCGAGGTCCCGCCGGCTGGTCCGCGGGCCATTTAGGGTCCCGCGAGTTAGCGATCGCGGCCCGGAATTCTACCCGGCCAGGGACCACCGCGAGGCGGATGGGTCTTCACCGAGGTCCCGCCGGCTGGTCCGCGGGCCATTTAGGGTCCCGCGAGGTACCGATCGCGGTCCGGAATTCTACCCGGCCAGGGACCACCGCGAGGCGGATGGGTCTTCACCGAGGTCCCGCCGGCTGGTCCGCGGGCCATTTAGGGTCCCGCGAGGTACCGATCGCGGCCCGGAATTCTAGCCGGCCAGGGACCACCGCGAGGCGGATGGGTCTTCACCGAGGTCCCGCCGGCTGGTCCGCGGGCCATTTAGGGTCCCGCGAGGTACCGATCGCGGCCCGGAATTCTAGCCGGCCAGGGACCACCGCGAGGCGGATGGGTCTTCACCGAGGTCCCGCCGGCTGGTCCGCGGGCCATTTATGGTCCCGCAAGTTAGCTGTCGCGGCCCGGAATCCACGCCGGCCAGGGACCACCCAGAGGCCGTGCACACGCGCCGGGTGGCAAGAAATACCTCCAGCCGAGCGGATATGCACTTTATAAGCACCTTGGACGAGATGGCAGACCCTTACTAGACTTCCAGCACCTCGGGTAAGCATCTTACACGGCCCGCTGATCTTCCAGAAGACCTCCAGCCGGTTCTCATGGTGCTTTCCTTCTCACTCTCCCAGCCGGCCCAGGCTTCCAGCACCCAGGCTAAGCGTTCTCCCCGGCCCGCTGTGCTTCCAGAAGACCTCCAGACGGTCCTCATGGTGCTTTCCTCCTCACTCTTTAAGTCGACCCAGGCTTCCAGAGCCTCGGCTAAGCGTTTTACGCGGCCCGCTGAGCTTCCGGAGCACCTCCAGCCGGTTCCACGGGTGCTTTCCTCCTCACTCTTGACGCCCGAGGAGACTTCCAGCACCCCGGCTAAGCGTTTTACGCGGCCCGCCGAGCTTCCACAGCACCTCCAGCCGGTTCTCATGAGGCTTTCCTCCTAACTCTTGACGCCCGAGGAGGCTTCCAGAGCCCCGGCTAAGCGTTTTACGCAGCCCGCTGAGCTTCCACAGCACCTCCAGCCGGTTCTCATGAGGCTTTCCTCCTAACTCTTGACGCCCGAGGAGGCTTCCAGAGCCCCGGCTAAGCGTTTTACGCAGCCCGCTGAGCTTCCACAGCACCTCCAGCCGGTTCCCCGGGTGCTTTCCTCCTCACTGTTTAAGCCGAACGAGGCTTCCAGAGCCCCGGCTAAGCGTTTTACGCGGCCCGCCGAGCTTCCACAGCACCTCCAGCCGGTTCCCCGAGTGGTTTCCTCCTCACTGTTTAAGCCGAACGAGGCTTCCAGAGCCCCGGCTAAGCGTTTTACGCGGCCCGCCGAGCTTCCACAGCACCTCCAGCCGGTTCTCATGATGCATTCCTCCTCACTTTCTAAGCCGAACGAGGCTTCCAGAGCCTCGGCTAAGCGTTTTACGCGGCCCGCTGAGCTTCCACAGCACCTCCAGCCGGTTCCCCGGCTGCTTTCCTCCTCACTGTTTAAGCCGAACGAGGCTTCCAGAGCCCCGGCTAAGCGTTTTACGCGGCCCGCGGGACTTCCAGAGCACCTCCAACCGGTTCCCCGGCTGCTTTCCTCCTCACTTTCTAAGCCGCCCGAGGCTTCCAGAGCCCCGGCTAAGCGTTCTCCACGTCCCGTTGATCTCCCCGGAGGTCGTAACGGGGAATTACCTCCCTCCAGCGGACACGGCGGGTAAATACGCCACCTCTCGCACTTAGCGCACACACCCGTTGCTGCGCGTCCGGTGGCACTTTGAGCGGCCAAACGGCGGGAGTAACTGTCACTCTCTTAAGGTAGGCTCACTTGACATTTTTTTGAACCGTCCGTGGAGGCGACCGGGACCACCGGGACAGCCGGGAGGCCGTGCGCGCGGGCCAAGTGGCCAAAAATAGCTCCAAGCCCAGCGGATCGGCTGTTTGCAAGCACCGCGGATGAGATCGCGGAGCTTTATCCGACTTCCAGCGGCCGGTGCGCTCGCGCACTCCACCCGGCACCTCCGGGAGGCCGTGCGCGCGCGCCAAGTGGCCCAAAATAGCTCCAGCCCAGCGGATCGGCTGTTTACAAGCACCGCGGATGAGATCGCGGAGCATTATTCGACTTCCAGCGGCCCGTGCGCTCACGCACTCCACCCGGCACCTCCGGGAGGCCGTGCGCGCGCGCCAAGTGGCCGAAAATAGCTCCAAGACGACCGGATCGGCTGTTTACAAGCACCGCGGATGAGATCGCGGAGCTTTATGCGACTTCCAGCGGCCGGTGCGCTCGCGCACTCCACCCGGCACCTCCGGGAGGCCGTGCGCGCGCGCCAAGTGGCCCAAAATAGCTCCAGCCCAGCGGATCTGCACTTTACAAGCTCCGCGGATGAGATCGCGGAGCTTTATGCGACTTCCAGCGGCCGGCGCGCACGACGAGCGGACCCGGTGACGGTCCAGCTCCACCCGGTACCTCGCACGGCCCGCTTCTCCCCCCCGCGCGGACTTACGAGCGCTCGGGGAGACGTTCGGAAGCCGCCGGTGCCGTTGGAGCGGGGAAATACCTCCCTCCAGCGGACACGGCGAGTAAATACACCTTCGGCCAAACGGCGGGAGTAAGTATGACTCTCTTAAGGTAGCGGCACTCGACATCTTTTTAGCGGTTCGTGGAGGACCCGGCCGGTTCTCGGGGGTGCTTTTTCTCCTAACTCTCGACGCCCGAGGAGGCTTCCAGAGCCCCGGCTAAGCGTTTTACGCGGCCCGCTGAGCTTCCGGAGCACCTCCAGCCGGTTCCACGGGTGCTTTCCTCCTCACTCTTGACGCCCGAGGAGACTTCCAGCACCCCGGCTAAGCGTTTTACGCGGCCCGCTGAGCTTCCACAGCACCTCCAGCCGGTTCCCCGGGTGCATTCCTCCTCACTTTCTAAGCCGAACGAGGCTTCCAGAGCCCCGGCTAAGCGTTTTGCGCGGCCCGCTGAACTTCCACAGCACCTCCAGCCGGTTCCCCGAGTGCTTTCCTCATCACTTTATAAGCCGAACGAGGCTTCCAGAGCCCCGGCTAAGCGTTCTCCACGTCCCGCTGATCTCCCCGGAGGTCGTAACGGGGAAATACCTCCCTCTAGCGGACACGGCGGGTAAATACGCCACCTCTCGCACTTAGCGCACACTCGCGTTGCTGCGCGTCTGATGGCACTTTGAGCGGCCAAACGGCGGGAGTAACAATCACTCTCTTAAGGTAGGCTCACTTGAGATTTTTTTAACCGTCCGCGGAGGCGACCGGGACCACCGGGACAGCCGGGAGGCCGTGCGCGCGGGCCAAGTGGCCGAAAATAGCTCCAGGCCGACCGGATCGGCTAGTTGTAAGCACCGCGGATGAGATCGCGGAGCATTATTCGACTTCCAGCGGCCCGTGCGCTTACGCACGCCGCCCGGAACCTCCGGGAGGCCGTGCGCATGCGCAAGTGGCCGAAAATAGCTCCTAGCCGACCGGATCGGCTGTTTGTGAGCACCGCGGATGAGATCGCGGAGCTTCATTCGACTTCCAGCGGCCGGTGCGCTCACGCACTCCACCCGGCACCTCCGGGAGGCCGTGCGCGCGCGCCAAGTGGCCGAAAATAGCTCCAAGACGACCGGATCGGCTGTTTACAAGCACCGCGGATGAGATCGCGGAGCTTTATGCGACTTCCAGCGGCCGGTGCGCTCGCGCACTCCACCCGGCACCTCCGGGAGGCCGTGCGCGCGCGCCAAGTGGCCCAAAATAGCTCCAGCCCAGCGGATCTGCACTCCGCGGATGAGATCGCGGAGCTTTTTTCGACTTCCAGCGGCCGGCGCGCACGACGAGCGGACCCGGTGACGGTCCAGCTCCACCCGGTACCTCGCACGGCCCGCTTCTCCCCACCGCGCGGACTTCCGAGCGCTCGGGGAGACGTTCGGAAGCCGCCGGTGACGTTGGAGCGGGGAAATACCTCCCTCCAGCGGACACGGCGAGTAAATACACCTTCGGCCAAACGGCGGGAGTAACTATGACTCTCTTAAGGTAGCGGCACTCGACATCTTTTTCACGGTTCGTGGAGGACCCGGCCGGTTCTCGGGGGTGCTTTTTCTCCTAACTCTTGACGCCCGAGGAGGCTTCCAGAGCCTCGGCTAAGCGTTTTACGCGGCCCGCTGAGCTTCCACAGCACCTCCAGCCGGTTCTCATGAGGCTTTCCTCCTAACTCTTGACGCCCGAGGAGGCTTCCAGAGCCCCGGCTAAGCGTTTTACGCGGCCCGCCGAGCCTCCAGAGCACCTCCAGCCGGTTCCCCGGGTGCATTCCTCCTAACTCTTGACGCCCGAGGAGGCTTCCAGAGCCCCGGCTAAGCGTTTTACGCGGCCCGCCGAGCTTCCACAGCACCTCCAGCCGGTTCCCCGAGTGGTTTCCTCCTCACTTTCTAAGCCGAAAGAGGCTTCCAGAGCCCCGGCTAAGCGTTTTACGCGGCCCGCTGACCTTCCACAGCACCTCCAGCCGGTTCTAATGAGGCTTTCCTCCTAACTCTTGACGCCCGAGGAGGCTTCCAGAGCCCCGGCTAAGCGTTTTACGCGGCCCGCTGAGCTTCCGGAGCACCTCCAGCCGGTCCTCGCGATGCTTTGCTCCTCACTCTTGACGCCCGAGGAGGCTTCCAGAGCCCCGGCTAAGCGTTTTACGCAGCCCGCTGAACTTCCACCGCACCTCCAGCCGGTTCCCCGGGTGCTTTCCTCCTCACTGTTTAAGCCGAACGAGGCTTCCAGAGCCCCGGCTAAGCGTTTTACGCGGCCCGCTGAGCTTCCGGAGCACCTCCAGCAGGTTCCACGGGTGCTTTCCTCCTCACTCTTGACGCCCGAGGAGGCTTCCAGAGCCCCGGCTAAGCGTTTTACGCGGCCCGCTGAGCTTCCACCGCACCTCCAGCCGGTTCCCCGGGTGCTTTCCACCTCACTTTCTAAGCCGAACGAGGCTTCCAGAGCCTCGGCTAAGCGTTTTACGCGGCCCGCTGAGCTTCCGGAGCACCTCCAGCCGGTTCCACGGCTGCTTTCCTCCTCACTGTTTAAGCCGAACGAGGCTTCCAGAGCCCCGGCTAAACGTTTTACGCGGCCCGCTGAGCTTCCAGAGCACCTCCAGCCGGTTCCCCGGGTGCATTCCTCCTCACTTTCTAAGCCGAACGAGGCTTCCAGAGCCCCGGCTAAGCGTTTTACGCGGCCCGCTGAGCTTCCACCGCACCTCCAGCCGGTTCCACGGCTGCTTTCCTCCTCACTGTTTAAGCCGAACGAGGCTTCCAGAGCCCCGGCTAAACGTTTTACGCGGCCCGCTGAGCTTCCAGAGCACCTCCAGCCGGTTCCCCGGGTGCATTCCTCCTCACTTTCTAAGCCGAACGAGGCTTCCAGAGCCCCGGCTAAGCGTTTTACGCGGCCCGCTGAGCTTCCACCGCACCTCCAGCCGGTTCCACGGCTGCTTTCCTCCTCACTTTATAAGCCGAACGAGGCTTCCAGAGCCCCGGCTAAGCGTTTTACGCGGCCCGCCGAGCTTCCACAGCACCTCCAGCCGGTCCTCATGGTGCTTTCCTCCTAACTATTGACGCCCGAGGAGGCTTCCAGAGCCCCGGTTAAGCATTTTACGCAGCCCGCTGAGCTTCCACAGCACTTCCAGCCGGTTCCCCGGGTGCTTTCCTCCTCACTGTTTAAGCCGAACGAGGCTTCCAGAGCCCCGGCTAAGCGTTTTGCGCGGCTCGCTGAACTTCCACAGCACCTCCAGCCGGTTCCCCTGGGTGCTTTCCTCCTCATTTGCTAAGCCGAACGAGGCTTCCAGAGCCCCGGCTAAGCGTTCTCCGCGTCCCGGTGATCTTCCCGGAGGTCGTAACGGGGAAATACCTCCCTCTAGCGGACACGGCGGGTAAATACGCCAGCTCTCGCACTTAGCGCACACTCGCGTTGCTGCGCGTCCGGTGGCACTTTGAGCGGCCAAACGGCGGGAGTAACTGTCACTCTCTTAAGGTAGGCTCACTTGACATTTTTTGAACCGTCCGCGGAGGCGACCGGGACCACCGGGACAGCCGGGAGGCCGTGCGCGCGGGCCAAGTGGCCCAAAATAGCTCCAGGCCGACCGGATCGGCTAGTTGTAAGCACCGCGGATGAGATCGCGGAGCATTATTCGACTTCCAGCGGCCGGTGCGCTTACGCACGCCGCCCGGAACCTCCGGGAGGCCGTGCGCATGCGCAAGTGGCCGAAAATAGCTCCTAGCCGACCGGATCGGCTGTTTGTGAGCACCGCGGATGAGATCGCGGAGCTTCATTCGACTTCCAGCGGCCGGTGCGCTCACGCACTCCACCCGGCACCTCCGGGAGGCCGTGCGCGCGCGCCAAGTGGCCGAAAATAGCTCCAGGCCGACCGGATCGGCTAGTTGTAAGCACCGCGGATGAGATCGCGGAGCATTATTCGACTTCCAGCGGCCCGTGCGCTTACGCACGCCGCCCGGAACCTCCGGGAGGCCGTGCGCGCGCGCAAGTGGCCGAAAATAGCTCCTAGCCGACCGGATCGGCTGTTTGTGAGCACCGCGGATGAGATCGCGGAGCTTCATTCGACTTCCAGCGGCCGGTGCGCTCACGCACTCCACCCGGCACCTCCGGGAGGCCGTGCGCATGCGCAAGTGGCCGAAAATAGCTCCTAGCCGACCGGATCGGCTGTTTGTGAGCACCGCGGATGAGATCGCGGAGCTTCATTCGACTTCCAGCGGCCGGTGCGCTCACGCACTCCACCCGGCACCTCCGGGAGGCCGTGCGCGCGCGCCAAGTGGCCGAAAATAGCTCCAAGACGACCGGATCGGCTGTTTACAAGCACCGCGGATGAGATCGCGGAGCTTTATGCGACTTCCAGCGGCCGGTGCGCTCGCGCACTCCACCCGGCACCTCCGGGAGGCCGTGCGCGCGCGCCAAGTGGCCCAAAATAGCTCCAGCCCAGCGGATCTGCACTCCGCGGATGAGATCGCGGAGCTTTTTTCGACTTCCAGCGGCCGGCGCGCACGACGAGCGGACCCGGTGACGGTCCAGCTCCACCCGGTACCTCGCACGGCCCGCTTCTCCCCCCCGCGCGGACTTCCGAGCGCTCGGGGAGACGTTCGGAAGCCGCCGGTGACGTTGGAGCGGGGAAATACCTCCCTCCAGCGGACACGGCGAGTAAATACACCTTCGGCCAAACGGCGGGAGTAACTATGACTCTCTTAAGGTAGCGGCACTCGACATCTTCTTCACGGTTCGTGGAGGACCCGGCCGGTTCTCGGGGGTGCTTTTTCTCCTAACTCTCGACGCCCGAGGAGGCTTCCAGAGCCCCGGCTAAGCGTTTTCCGCGGGCCGATGAGCTTCCAAAGCACCTCCAGCCGGTTCTCTTGATGGTTTCCTCCTCACTGTTTAAGCCGAACGCGGCTTCCAGAGCCCCGGCTAAGCGTTTTACGCGGCCCGCTGAACTTCCGGAGCACCTCCAGCCGGTTCTCATGATGCATTCCTCCTCACTTTCTAAGCCGAACGAGGCTTCCAGAGCCCCGGCTAAGCGTTTTACGCGGCCCGCTGAGCTTCCAGGGCACCTCCAGCCGGTTCTCTTGATGGTTTCCTCCTCACTGTTTAAGCCGAACGCGGCTTCCAGAGCCCCGGCTAAGCGTTTTACGCGGCCCGCTGAACTTCCGGAGCACCTCCAGCCGGTTCTCATGATGCATTCCTCCTCACTTTCTAAGCCGAACGAGGCTTCCAGAGCGCCGGCTAAGCGTTTTACGCGGCCCGCTGAACTTCCCCAGCACCTCCAGCCGGTTCTCATGATGCATTCCTCCTCACTCTTTAAGCCGAACGAGGCTTCCAGAGCCTCGGCTAAGCGTTTTCCGCGGCCCGCTGAGCTTCCAAAGCACCTCCAGCCGGTTCCACGGGTGCTTTCCTCCTCACTCTTGACGCCCGAGGAGGCTTCCAGAGCCCCGGCTAAGCGTTTTACGCGGCCCGCCGAGCTTCCACAGCACCTCCAGCCGGTTCTCATGATGCATTCCTCCTCACTTTCTAAGCCGAACGAGGCTTCCAGAGCCCCGGCTAAGCGTTTTACGCGGCCCGCCGAGCTTCCACAGCACCTCCAGCCGGTTCCCCGAGTGCTTTCCTCCTCACTTTCTAAGCCGAACGAGGCTTCCAGAGCCCCGGCTAAGCGTTCTCCGCGTCCCGCTAATCTTCCCGGAGCTTGTAACGGGGAAATACCTCCCTCTAGCGGACACGGCGGGTAAATACGCCACCTCTCGCACTTAGCGCACACTCGCGTTGCTGCGCGTCTGATGGCACTTTGAGCGGCCAAACGGCGGGAGTAACAGTCACTCTCTTAAGGTAGGCTCACTTGAGATTTTTTTTAACCGTCCGCGGAGATGACCGGGACCACCGGGACAGCCGGGAGGCCGTGCGCGCGGGCCAAGTGGCCGAAAATAGCTCCAGGCCGACCGGATCGGCTAGTTGTAAGCACCGCGGATGAGATCGCGGAGCATTATTCGACTTCCAGCGGCCCGTGCGCTCACGCACGCCGCCCGGAACCTCCGGGAGGCCGTGCGCATGCGCAAGTGCCCGAAAATAGCTCCTAGCCGACCGGATCGGCTGTTTGTGAGCACCGCGGATGAGATCGCGGAGCTTCATTCGACTTCCAGCGGCCGGTGCGCTCGCGCACTCCACCCGGAACCTCCGGGAGGCCGTGCGCGCGCGCCAAGTGGCCGAAAATAGCTCCAAGACGACCGGATCGGCTGTTTACAAGCTCCGCGGATGAGATCGCGGAGCTTCATCCGACTTCCAGCGGCCGGTGCGCTCGCGCACTCCACCCGGCACCTCCGGGAGGCCGTGCTCGCGCGCCAAGTGGCCCAAAATAGCTCCAGCCCAGCGGATCGGCTGTTTACAAGCACCGCGGATGAGATCGCGGAGCTTTATCCGACTTCCAGCGGCCGGCGCGCACGACGAGCGGACCAGGTGACGGTCCAGCTCCACCCGGTACCTCGCACGGCCCGCTTCTCCCCACCGCGCGGACTTCCGAGCGCTCGGGGAGACGTTCGGAAGCCGCCGGTGACGTTGGAGCGGGGAAATACCTCCCTCCAGCGGACACGGCGAGTAAATACACCTTCGGCCAAACGGCGGGAGTAACTATGACTCTCTTAAGGTAGCGGCACTCGACATCTTTTTCACGGTTCGTGGAGGACCCGGCCGGTTCTCGGGGGTGCTTTTTCTCCTAACTCTTGACGCCCGAGGAGGCTTCCAGAGCCTCGGCTAAGCGTTTTACGCGGCCCGCTGAGCTTCCACAGCACCTCCAGCCGGTTCTCATGAGGCTTTCCTCCTAACTCTTGACGCCCGAGGAGGCTTCCAGAGCCCCGGCTAAGCGTTTTACGCGGCCCGCTGAGCTTCCACAGCACCTCCAGCCGGTTCTCATGATGCTTTTCTCCTCACTCTTTAAGCCGAACGAGGCTTCCAGAGCCCCGGCTAAACGTTTTACGCGGCCCGCTGGACTTCCAGAGCACCTCCAGCCGGTTCCCCGGCTGCTTTCCTCCTCACTCTTTAAGCCGCCCGAGGCTTCCAGAGCCCCGGCTAAGCGTTCTCCGCGTCCCGCTGATCTTCCCGGAGCTTGTAACGGGGAAATACCTCCCTCTAGCGGACACGGCGGGTAAATACGCCAGCTCTCGCACTTAGCGCACACTCGCGTTGCTGCGCGTCTGATGGCACTTTGAGCGGCCAAACGGCGGGAGTAACAGGCACTCTCTTAAGGTAGGCTCACTTGAGATTTTTTTAACCGTCCGCGGAGGCGACCGGGACCACCGGGACAGCCGGGAGGCCGTGCGCGCGGGCCAAGTGGCCGAAAATAGCTCCAGGCCGACCGGATCGGCCAGTTGTAAGCACCGCGGATGAGATCGCGGAGCTTTATCCGACTTCCAGCGGCCGGTGCGCTCGCGCACTCCACCCGGCACCTCCGGGAGGCCGTGCGCGCGCGCCAAGTGGCCGAAAATAGCTCCTAGCCGACCGGATCTGCACTTTACAAGCACCGCGGATGAGATCGCGGAGCATTATTCGACTTCCAGCGGCCGGTGCGCTCGCGCACTCCACCCGGCACCTCCGGGAGGCCGTGCGCGCGCGCCAAGTGGCCGAAAATAGCTCCAAGACGACCGGATCGGCTGTTTACAAGCACCGCGGATGAGATCGCGGAGCTTTATGCGACTTCCAGCGGCCGGTGCGCTCGCGCACTCCACCCGGCACCTCCGGGAGGCCGTACGCGCGCGCCAAGTGGCCCAAAATAGCTCCAGCCCAGCGGATCTGCACTCCGCGGATGAGATCGCGGAGCTTCATTCGACTTCCAGCGGCCGGCGCGCACGACGAGCGGACCCGGTGACGGTCCAGCTCCACCCGGTACCTCGCACGGCCCGCTTCTCCCCCCCGCGCGGACTTCCGAGCGCTCGGGGAGACGTTCGGAAGCCGCCGGTGCCGTTGGAGCGGGGAAATACCTCCCTCCAGCGGACACGGCGAGTAAATACACCTTCGGCCAAACGGCGGGAGTAACTATGACTCTCTTAAGGTAGCGGCACTCGACATCTTTTTAGCGGTTCGCGGAGGACCCGGCCGGTTCTCGGGGGTGCTTTTTCTCCCAACTCTTGACCCCCGAGGAGGCTTCCAGAGCCCCGGCTAAGCGTTTTCCGCGGCCCGCTGAGCTTCCACAGCACCTCCAGCCGGTTCTCATGATGCATTCCTCCTCACTTTCTAAGCCGAACGAGGCTTCCAGAGCCTCGGCTAAGCGTTTCACGCGGCCCGCTGAGCTTCCACAGCACCTCCAGCCGGTTCTCATGAGGCTTTCCTCCTAACTCTTGACGCCCGAGGAGGCTTCCAGAGCCCCGGCTAAGCGTTTTACGCGGCCCGCTGAGCTTCCGGAGCACCTCCAGCCGGTTCCCCGGGTGCATTCCTCCTCACTTTCTAAACCGAACGAGGCTTCCAGAGCCCCGGCTAAGCGTTTTACGCGACCCGCTGAACTTCCACAGCACCTCCAGCCGGTTCTCCGGGTGCTCCCATCCTCACTGTTTAAGCCGAACGAGGCTTCCAGAGCCCCGGCTAAGCGTTTTACGCGACCCGCTGAACTTCCACAGCACCTCCAGCCGGTTCTCCGGGTGCTCCCATCCTCACTGTTTAAGCCGAACGAGGCTTCCAGAGCCCCGGCTAAGCGTTTTACGCGGCCCGCTGAGCTTCCACAGCACCTCCAGCCGGTTCTCCGGGTGCTCCCATCCTCACTGTTTAAGCCGAACGAGGCTTCCAGAGCCCCGGCTAAACGTTTTGCGCGGCCCGCTGAACTTCCACAGCACCCCCAGCCGGTTCCCCGCGTGCTTTCCACCTCACTTTCTAAGCCGAACGAGGCTTCCAGCGCCCCGGCTAAGCGTTCTCCGCGTCCCGGTGATCTTCCCGGAGGTCGTAACGGGGAAATACCTCCCTCCAGTGGACACGGAGAGAAATTACACCGCCTCTCGCACACAGGCGGGTAAACGGCGGGAGTAACTATGACTCTCTTAAGGTAGCCTGACTTGACATCTCTTTAACGGTTCGTGGATAAATACATGATATATACTACATATGATCGCATTTAAAGCCAAATAATACAAAATGAGCATTCGGTTATAAACACTGTATTCATCATGTTTATAGGCGATGTTAATATTTATATGTTTAATGTTTATAGGTGATGTTAATATTTATATATTTAATGTTTATAGGGGATGTTAATATTTATATATTTATTTTGTACATCATGTTATAGTTATACGACACTCGCTATTGGATCATGATGTGATCATATCGGCGGGAGTCGGCCCGGGCTCCGGGTGAAGAGGCCGAATTCTCGCCACTCGCGGCCGACCGGGGAACCAGCAGAGGCGGACGCATCGCGGCGCGAGAGCCCTTGGCACTTAGAAAAAATTTGGCAAAAGTTGCTCCGTGCTCCAGGTGAAGAGGCCGAATTCTCGCCACTCGCGGCCGACCGGGGAACCAGCAGAGGCGGACGCATCGCGGCGCGAGAGCCCTTGGCACTTAGAAAAAAATTGGCAAAAGTCGCTCCGGGTGAAGAGGCCGAATTCTCGCCACTCGCGGCCGACCGGGGAACCAGCAGAGGCGGACGCATCGCGGCGCAAGAGCCCTTGGCACTTAGAAAAAAATTGGCAAAAGTCGCTCCGCGCTCCAGGTGAAGAGGCCGAATTCTCGCCACTCGTGGCCGACCAGGGAACCAGCAGAGGCGGACGCATCGCGGCGCGAGAGCCCTTGGCACTTAGAAAAATTTTCGCAAAAGTCGCTCCGCGCTCCAGGTGAAGAGGCCGAATTCTCGCCACTCGCGGCCGACCGGGGAACCAGCGAAGGCGGGTAAGCTTTCAAGAGAGCCCCGCCGGCTGGTCCGCGGGCCGAACGTGGTCCCGTAAAGTACCGACAGCGGACGCCGACCCACGCCCGGCAAGGACCACCCAGAGGCGGACACGCTCTCCGACGAGCCCCGCCGGCCGCTCCGCGGCGGGAAACGCGCCCTCTGGCGGACACGCCGTTGTAAATGAATGGGCTTTGGCACTTAGTGCATTTTCGCTGAAGTTGAGCCGCGCTCCGGGCGAAGAGGCCGAATTCTCGCCACTCGTGGCCGACCAGGGAACCAGCGAAGGCGGGTAGGCTTTCAAGAGAGCCCCGCCGGCTGGTCCGCGGGCCAATTATGGTCCCGTAAAGTACCGACAGCGGACGCCGACCTACGCCCGGCAAGGACCACCCAGAGGCGGACACGCTCTCCGACGAGCCCCGCCGGCCGGTCCGCGGCGGGAAATGCGCCCTCTGGCGGACACGCCGTTGTAAATGAATGGGGTTTGGCACTTAGTGCATTTTCGCAGAAGTTGAGCCGCGCTCCGGGCGAAGAGGCCGAATTCTCGCTACTCGTGGCCCACCAGGGAACCAGCGAAGGCGGGTAAGCTCTCAAGAGAGCCCCGCCGGCTGGTCCGCGGGCCAATTATGGTCCCGTCACCTACCGACAGCGGACGCCGACCCACGCCCGCTAAGAACCACCGAGAGGCGGACACGCTCTCCGACGAGCCCCGCCGGCCGGTCCGCGGCGGGAAATGCGCCCTCTGGCGGACACGTCGTTGTAAATGAATGGGCTTTGGCACTTAGTGCATTTTGGCACAAGTTGAGCCGCGCTCCGGGCGAAGAGGCCGAATTATCGCTACTCGTGGCCGACCGGGGAACCAGCGAAGGCGGGTAAGCTTTCAAGAGAGCCCCGCCGGCTGGTCCGCGGGCCGAACGTGGTCCCGTAAAGTACCGACAGCGGACGCCGACCCACGCCCGGCAAGGACCACCGAGAGGCGGACACGCTCTCCGACGAGCCCCGCCGGCCGGTCCGCGGCGGGAAACGCGCCCTCTGGCGGACACGCCGTTGTAAATGAATGGGCTTTGGCACTTAGTGCATTTTTGCAAAAGTTGAGCCGCGCTCCGGGCGAAGAGGCCGAATTCTCGCTACTCGTGGCCGACCGGGGAACCAGCAAAGGCGGGTAAGCTCTCAAGAGAGCCCCGCCGGCTGGTCCGCGGGCCAATTATGGTCCCGTAACGTACCGACAGTGGACGCCGACCCACGCCCGGCAAGGACCACCGAGAGGCGGATAACGGCGCACACCGCGAACGGCGGGTGGCGGTCGCTGGGTGGCGGTCGGCTGGTGGCGGTCGGGGGGTGGCGGTCGGGGATGGTGCTTGGGGATGGTGCTTGGGGACCGGTGGCGCCGGAGGCGCACACCGCGAACGGCTGGTGGCGGTCGGCTGGTGGCGGTCGGCTGGTGGCAGTCGGCTGGTGGCGGTCGGGGGGTGGCGGTCGGGGGGTGGCGGTCGGGGATGGTGCTTGGGGATGGTGCTTGGGACCGGTGGCGCCGGAGGCGCACACCGCGAACGGCTGGTGGCGGTCGGCTGGTGGCGGTCGGCTGGTGGCGGTCGGCTGGTGGCGGTCGGCTGGTGGCAGTCGGCTGGTGGCGGTCGGGGGGTGGCGGTCGGGGGGTGGCGCTTGGGGATGGTGGCGGTCGCCTTGTGGCGGTCGGGGGGTGGCGGTCGGGGGGTGGCGCTTGGGGATGGTGGCGGTCGCCTTGTGGCGGTCGCCTTGTGGCGGTCGGGGGGTGGCGGTCGGGGGGTGGCGCTTGGGGATGGTGGCGGTCGCCTTGTGGCGGTCGGGGGGTGGCGGTCGGGGGGTGGCGCTTGGGGATGGTGGCGGTCGCCTTGTGGCGGTCGGGGGTGGCGCTTGGGGATGGTGGCGGTCGCCTTGTGGCGGTCGCCTTGTGGCGGTCGGGGGGTGGCGCTTGGGGATGGTGGCGGTCGCCTTGTGGCGGTCGGGGGTGGCGCTTGGGGATGGTGGCTGTCGCCTGGTGGCGGTCGGGGGTGGCGCTTGGGGATGGTGGCTGTCGCCTGGTGGCGGTCGGGGGTGGCGCTTGGGGATGGTGGTGGTGGTCGCCTGGTGGCGGTCGACTTGTTGCGGTCGGGGGTGGCGCTTGGGGATGGTGGCTGTAGCCTTGTGGTGGTCCGGGGTGGCGCTTTGGGACCGGCGTCCGGCGGAAAGTGCGTGTTGCGCGGCCCGGAGAAAGTTTCAGCCAAGGGCCCGCCGCTGGAGAAAATTTTAGGTACCAGGGGTGGATTTTTTTTGTCACCGCAGGAGGGGGACGTTGCCTCCGTCGGTGTCCGGCGGAGAGTGCGTGTTGCGCGGCCCGGAGAAAGTT